>NC_084976.1:18632921-18932921 GCF_963691925.1 Scomber scombrus | reverse complement strand
AGAGAGGACGAGGAAGAGGAGGAAAAGCCAACAGAGGGAGACGGTAATTATAATCATGTTCTTACTAAAATTTAGGCCTTTAAGTTTTAAAATGGCGGATTCCTCTTCACTACTTTATTCCATGGAGATAGCTTGTGAATAACTCCTTTCCTGTTCACACAGAAACATGGATGATTCCAGTTCAGCAGTCGGAAAGAAGAGGAAAGGTGGCAATGCTGGTCTGGATTTCCATGACCCCAACCGGGAAGCCAAAAAGCAGAGTAGAGCAGCTCGTTTCCACAAGCAGCTTCGCTCAGAGCCTCTTGTTCTCTCGATCAATGCTCTGGACCTGCCTGATGGGACACAGGAGGGCCTCAGCTGGGAGGACTGCCCCATTGTGGGAACATGTCAGGACATCACCAAATCCTACCTGAGGCTCACTTGTGCCCCTGACCCTTCCACTGTGCGCCCTGTGCATGTAAGTTATACTCTTTTATACTCTATGCTTGTAGATGTGTATTTGCTGCAGATTTACAGTCACAAAATAATGTGTTTTTTTCTGTGTGGGGATCAGGGAGCAGCCTCTTCACAGCCTTTCAAATCTTTCACCACAGTAAACACTAAATGTGGGTTGAAAGCTTTCTTTGATCAGTTTTTCTCTGTGCCGTAAAGAGGAAAACAGCATGAGACAAGGGAAAGAATGGGGTGTTTGTATGATAAAACATGTGATGAGTATATTTCATGTCTCACAGCACCAAGATGCAGGCCTTGATCTATTTCTCAACTTGTTTTCACTCAGGTGCTGAGAAAATCTTTGCTGGCTGTGAAAGCCCACTGGAAAAACCACCAAGACTACGCCTATGCCTGTGAACAGATGAAATCTATACGACAGGACCTCACGGTTTGTTGTCTTTCATTTAAATATAGTACTGTGTTATTATTTTTTCATTGTCTTTTTTTGTTTATGCCTCCGTGCCAGCTTGTCCAGAGGCATTATGTTAACAGGCTGGCATCTGTCAGGGAATTTTCTCAGATTTGTCACAAAGGTCCCTTTAGACTTAACAATGAACTTGCTGCCCGTTTGGTGGTCAAAGGTCACGGTGACCTCATAAAACACATTTCTGACCGCAATTCAAGAATTCATTCACTGATTATGACATTGTTTCACACAAATGTCTGATAGGAAAAAATGAAGTTATGACATTTTCTATCCCAAAGGTTAGCTTCACTGTGACCTCAATGTTTTGCAAAAACTCTTTTCTGGCAATTATACATTTATTTATTCTTTTACATGTTTACATTTGAGCATTTTCTTCTGTGTTTTTAAATTTATTTATCTTTGCCCTCATCCATGCAGGTCCAGGGAGTTCGTACTGAATTCACGGTGGAAGTGTACGAGTGTCACGCTCGCATTGCTCTGGAAAAAGTGAGTTGGCTCCTCTTCAGTAATGTTGTAGTACCTTTCAGTGATAACTGATGTTTAGATAGGAGGTAACTGTCTTGTGTTGTCTTCAGGGTGATCACGAAGAGTTCAATCAGTGCCAGACTCAGCTGAAGGCCCTGTATAAGGACAATCCCTCAGAGAACATTGGAGAGTTTACAGCATATAGATTGATGTACTACATCTTCACTAAAAACTCTGGAGGTATACTCACATCGTTTGCCCCCTATCACACATTGCTAACACATTTTGACCCTTTACATGTTTTCCTTTTGCATTTTAACGTGGCCATTTCTCTCTCCATCCAGATCTGACCACTGAGTTGGTGTACCTGACCCCTGCCCTGCGGGCGGATGTGTGTGTGGGTCATGCTCTTGCACTCCGTGCTGCCTGGGCATTAGGAAACTATCGCCGTTTCTTTAAGCTGTACCAGGAAGCCCCACGCATGGCTTCTTACCTCATTGACAAGTTTGTAGACAGGGAAAGAAAGATTGCACTTCGGGCCATTTGCAAAACGTAAGTCATGTTTTTAAAAAAAGATACAATTGCAAATGTAAGATTCAGATGATTAAGTTCTGACCTTTTTATTTCTCTTTTTCCTCTGTCCGCAGGTTTAGGCCCGACTTGCCGGTGGAGTATGTGCAGTCCAATCTGGGCTTCTCATGTTTAGACTCCTGTATGGCCTATCTTACTGGGCTAGGTGTCACATTTTACCCCTCGGACCCCACAAAGATAGACTGCAAAACCAGCTCAGCCTCTTTGGCTGCTTCCTGAGGGGGTGGAGGGTAGACATTAAAGGGAGATGCTTAGGGACCAGCACGGATCCTTGCATATTGAATGCATTGCACTTCAGACACCTCAGCCAGTTAAGATAGAGTAGTGACTAACAACCATACAAGTCCCATATAGACAGATGAATACTAGAAAGCTCATCTGCAAGACGTAGCTTTCAGATTGCAGATGTAACTTTCTGACACTCAGAGATAAGAACTGTTTTAACTTGAGGGAGAGTATGTGCACACACAGTCACACACATATTGTAGGTTAGCTTAATGCCCAAGTTATCTAGATACATTTGTCATGCAGAAAAATGGTTTTGGGATTATTATGTAATCTCAGAGTTTAGGGGCCAACAAGTCTCAGAACCAGATCAGAGAGGCGCTCACCCTCATGGTTCCTGTTCCATTACCACCGTCAGATGTCAAAGCTAACAGTGTTCTGTTATGTTTTTTCCCTCCTCAAGTCAATAGCTCCAAGACCTGAAGATTCAAGCCTTGTCAACCAAAAGAGAAACGCAAACAGCCCTTCCAAGTCTTTCATCCATCTCTCTTGTTCGAAGTCAAGTCCATGGAATCAACTTCACATTTTCTGCTTAAAGACTGAGATCACTCCATGAAAAGATGCCAGCAGATTATCTGAAAGAAGAAGCTCTGGTTTGTATGTCCTGCACGCCTTCCCTACACCCAGCTTCCTCAAAGTATCAGCAGCTGGCTGGTCATCCTCTTCATTGGCCACAACCATACAGCACATGAAAGCTACGGACTGAAATCTGAAGTTTGTTCGTGATTTTAGTTAATATTGATCCATCTTGCCACTCAGTTATGAAATGGTTGGCAAGCATTAGGAAAAAGTCCAAATCTAATGAGCATTGACTTTGTGTACGCCAAGAGATACAGGCAAGTGTTTATCATCAAGTTGATTTCCTCACATCTCCACACCCTGGAAGCTGAGCTCCATCTTAAAATCCCAGTGCAGTCACAAGCAGAGAAGGAGTCGGCTTCAGTCATCCTCAGGGAGAAGATCCTGCCAGCTCTTGGAGTCCAGCGTGTTCCTGTCAACACGGCAGAGTGCATTGCTGAAATGCATCTCATTGTCCAGGCTGACCTTCGTAAACCTCACCAGCTGTTATTCAAAAGGAACAAGGGTAGCTAAGCTGCCAGGTTGAAGTACAGCTGAAGGTGAATTCTGTGTGACGGAGCAGCGGGGGAACCTGCAGCTTCGAGAAGGAATGTCGATGTGCGGTTTGTATGCTACATCTGGCTCTGGTGTTTACAAGGCTGGTAAGAGAAAGGGACTTCTCTGGAAGGAGATTGATGACGGCACTGCAGACATGTTGCCTCATATTTCATCTGTGTTCAATGTTTTATGTCTTGTATTTTTCTGGACAGCAGTATTGGCCTTTCTCTTGACAAAAGGAAAATAATTATGGAGCTACACTTTGATTTTTATGGAAATTAACAGTTTATTAGATGGTTAAGTGTCATGACAAATTTGACGATATCCTCTGCCAAAAATGGAGTCTAAGATCTCAGCAATATTACTGCACAGATACACACTGCTGTCTGAATGTCATATGATGAAGTATTTAACTCAAAGCAAAGTTTTAAACTTATTTGGACAGTATCTTAATAAAAAGGGATGTGCAAGCTGAGTGTAGATTAGTGCTTATATGTCCATTATTCAGAAAGTTATGAAATATTTGTCAGAAATGAGCTCTGAAAATTTAAGCCTGATTCCAGTAATGAAAACATTGTTTCTTACAGTGATAGTGGAACTGAGGTGAGGTTTGCTCCTGTTGTGATTTTGTCCCATTTCAACAAGTTGGTGTTTTAGTAATTTGTTCTGGTGGTGGATGCAGTCGGGGTGATCATTTAGTCCAATTGATTAAGAAGATCTGTTAGAATACAAACATCGATTAGACAGCAGGTAAATGTCCGGAGATGTAAAGCTAACAGACCGAACCTTTCTCACTGGGATGATTTATGTGCAGTTTATCATAATTTTGCTATAATTGGGTCCTTTATATTGAACAAATGAGATGAAATTGGAACAGAAAAAAAGTCAACTATATTGTATTTCATAATCTGATTATTTTTCATTTGAACAGTGGTGATTACCCCTGTTGAAATTTGAGCCTGAGGTATTTAAGAATGGTGTACTTCTTGGATTTAGGCTCACTGTACTATCGACTTGTTAACTTGTCTACAGATGATATATTTTTTGTAAATATTGTATGATACTGCTGTGATTTCTTTTTAGTTAGTGTGTAGTGTAGGATTTTTTCTTCACACACGGGTAAGTGTGTTTTGTTTTTTTTCCCTGGGTTTGTTAGACCCACTTATGTGAATATGTAAAGTTAAACACAGACAGGTCTGGATTGGATTGGGTGCTTTGTCTTCATA
Source organism: Scomber scombrus (assembly GCF_963691925.1). NCBI lineage: Eukaryota > Metazoa > Chordata > Actinopteri > Scombriformes > Scombridae > Scomber > Scomber scombrus. The sequence goes on along the minus strand of NC_084976.1, from coordinate 18,928,319 downwards.
CTTCAGTGGAGGAGCTGGTTGCAGAGTCTCCAGTTTGTCACAGTTTAACCTAAAAATGACACCACAGGCTCAAATCTTTCCAGGATGTAACATCTGAACCCAAGTGATAAGAAAAATGTGGTTGTTAAATTTGTCCTTTTACCTGAAGAGAAACACATGTCCTGTTTAGTGCCGGGTTAACTTTCAGTCCATACCAAGCAGGATTTGATAGGGCAGTTCTGCCTTTATTGGACTTGGGTTAGTGAAGAGATGGGTATGACATTCAACAAAGGTCCCTGGCTGGGATCAAACAAGTGACGTCACAGATGTGTGGCATGTGCAGTAACCGTTCGTCTCCAATAGGCCTGTTAACATCTCCAAAAGGACAAAGCTCCGTCAGCTTGACAGAACACGCTTGTAAATCTGATTTTACTGTTTTTGCAAACTGTTGTCAATTGTTGACTGTTGATCTCAACATGTTTTCTTTCTCCCCCTCCCTTCATTTACCTTGTTCCCTGTCCTCTTCGCTATCCCCCCTACCCCCTCTCACTCCTTATAAATCTCTCTTACACGCTGCTAGACTTCTTATTCTTCAGCTGGTAGCACTGCTGCATTGCAGGAACACATGGAGTGATAAGTGGGCGAACCTCCTCAGCTGCCTCCTCCTCCTCCAGACGCCAGCCGGAGAGAGTGAATTTGTGAGCAATCCAAGTCTTGGTTTGACCCACTCAAAGAAGCCATACAGCTGATAAAATACATGGGAGCCTCACAGAATGAAATGTAAAATGTTGATCTGCTGCTAATGTAATTTGCTGCTAACCCAAATCTTTAAAGATGTTTTTTTTTCTTACATAATTCTGATTTAGCTTTAAAACAATGTTAGATTGACAAAGGACTTCGCCATGTATTGTTGTCTTCTGTTTGTCCAGATGCATTTGCATTTTTTTTTTTAAAGAATACACATACCTGTTATTTAGGGTTTTTTTTCCTTTCACCTAATTTATTGACAAATTTTGTTAGATAGATCTTCTTGAGTTGCAGTAGACCCTTGTTATAGTTTCATCCCTCAGCAGCTAACAATGTGTCTGGACATACAGAACATTTTGTTATCCTCAAAATTCACCTACATTTAGCTTTTTCTTTTTTATTTTTTCAGTGTGCAGTCTTACTCAGGCAAAGTCTCTTATTTTGAAAAGTACTGGTGTGTGCTCCCATGCTATGAATTTTCCTTCTGGTTTCTTCACGTGTGATGAGAATGACTGATGGTTTAGTGTAAACAGAGGCTTCATACACAGGGTTAAAGTGTGAGATACTTGGTAATGAAAAAAACCCAGGATGTTCGCTTTGTTCTTGTTTTTTTTCTTTTTTTGTTTTTTTCCCTCTCCTTTCTCTTTTATAGTAGAAATTTCACCCCAGACAACTAACAATACACATTTTCAGTTTGAATGTCTGTTTATTTTATTTTTTCTTCCTCTGATGCCTGAGTCATGTTTTCAGTATTTTTTGCTCCCATGTACTGTATACCTCCATCAGTCTTTGTAACTCCCCCCTTTGATATTTGACAGTGAAAGATCTCCCATGTCCCTCACTTCTGCTGTCATTTCCTGCCATTTCCCTTTTTAACTCTTCATTGGTTGAACTTCTCTTTTCTTTCTTTTCACTTTCTCTTTTCCCCCCTCTCCCTGCATGCTGTCCCCTCCTCTCTCTCCTACAACTCTCTAACCAGTAAATGTTCTCCTTTTTCCTTTCATGTTGAGTATGTTTGTGACCGTTTGCTGTGTGCAACTAGTCACTCACTAGTAAGTATTGTATTGCATCTGCAATGCTTTAATAGTTTGTTGCAGCTCACTAACAACTGCAGCTGAAGGTTTATCTGCAATGCCTCACCCTTATCCCCATTTCCCATACCTCTACAGATCTGATTCAAAACTGCCATTTTGTAAATATCGTGTACATATTACCTTTTTGAAAAAATCTAATAAAATTCAAGCATAAAGGGCATCCTCTGTTTTTTTGTTTTTTAAAATCATGTAACATAGCTGGTATATTTCTGGATATAAAGCCAAGTGACTAAAAGTAAGAAAATGAGGCCACAGAATTCAGTAGTCAAGTCTTGCATGAACAGTTTATTGAGAGATGACAGATATTTTCCAGTAAAAGGCACCTGTGACACTGATAAGACTAGAAACAAGAGAATAGTTTGGTGTCTTGAGATAATGGATCAATTTCCCTCTTAGTCTGGCATTTTCATTTCAGCCCAGGCTGGATGTGTCTGATAACGCTAAAGTAAACTAGAAAGAGTCGTTGGGAAAGGAGTTGGAAATAATAGGAAAATGATCAATGCAAAAGTAAAGATTAGAAGAAAGGAAATATTTACGCTACATGCAGTTTAAAAAAGGATTGAGTTCATGCAGTAGTTTTTGAAAAGGAAAATAGGAAAGAATTTGAAGTTAAATGCTTTTAGTGAAAGTGGACATCAAATAGAATAGAGGGGGTTTCTGCTTAAACCAACAATAGCCTGATAACACATTTTTGATACGATATACCTATAAATCATCTTCAATAAGTTGTACACAACAGCAGTAAATAAATATCACTTTAATGTTGAGTCTAAGAATGACACTAAAGAGCAAATTTATCAAAAAATTATGCAACATCTTGAGTGCTTTATCATTAAAGCTGAATAAAAAGTGACATATAACAGCTTGTTGCAGTAAGCTTATTGTACATTTTGCTTGCTAGTTTGTCATGAATCAAAATCTGTCTAAATTAAAGAGAACTTAAAAACGGGAGAAAAATAAAGTATAAAGAGCATCAGAAAAACTACAGAGGAAAGAGAAAGGATCAGACGTAAAGCTACAGCTCAGACATAAAATAGTCTGAGAACTAAGGACAGAAACCAGCAGGCAGAGAGCAAAAAGCTTAATAAGAAAATGAAGCCACACCTAAATATGAGAGAGGGAGAAAAGGAGAAATATGCATCATGCAAAAGATAATTTTATAAGCAAGAGCTACAGTGAGAGAAAAGATCTTCAGAGAAAAGTAAAGAAGCTAAAAGAAAATTAAAAGTCTATGGTCTTAAAATATGTACAACTATACCTATACTAAAGAAAAGACTAAAGCAAGTGAAACACACTAGAAGGTCACAAAATAGAGAAAAATCAGCAGAAGAAGACAGACCGAGACTAGATTTTATTCATACGTTTACTATAATGGTTCAGAGAAAGACAGAAGAAAGAAGAGAAAAATAGTAGCAATCATTGACTACAAAGGGGGAAAAGTAGAGAGGTGCATAAAAATAGAAAATAAGTAAAAGTAGGAAACAGATTAAACAGGAAAAAGAAATATGAAAAAAAATCTATAAATGTAAAAGATGGGTCATTTTAACATCTCTCTTTTGCAACAGAGGTGTGTAGAAACCAGAAAAACAGCCTACAGACACAGTGAGTGTAAAGAGGAAGACTAGAAAATGATGAGAACAAATAAAGAACAGAAGAGAAGAAAGGGGATGAAAAGAGTTTTTATTTCGAGGTAAACATCAAACACAGCAGCAAAGAGTGCAACAGAGACAAAGACAAGATTTCATCAATGGCAGTCGAGAAGTCATTGAACAGCTGAGTGAGGAAGGAGAGAAAACAGAAGAAAAGATGGCAGCACATAGAAAGATAAGGAAACATGAAACAAGAGTTTGAATGATTGACAGCAGCCTAAAGATGAGGGAAGCTGCCTCCAGTCAGAAAATATCATTTCTACTGATGAGATGCCTTTGAGCAAGGATTATGTGGTAAAACCAGCTGCAAAAAGACTGTGATTGCTGCTTGGTAGAATAAAACTTGTCAGATACAGAGCCACACAAACAGAAACCAGACTGTGTTAGTCATGATTTACGCACAGAAAGAGAAAACGACGCATGATTAATACTGACAGCCGTATGAAAAAGCTACAAACGTATGAGAGGTAGATTGTTAGAGAGGCAAAAACAAATGAAACTCCAACCACAGACAACCCAGACAAACATTAGTTCTGCGTTTGTCACACTTCAGTGGGCCAAGAAAAATATGAGTTATAGTGATACCAGTGTCACAGCTGTCTCTCAGTCGACTGGATTAACTGAACGATGCTGATGCAGCCTTACTCATGTGCTCACACATACGCACACACACACACACGGACGCACACTTAAATAGAGAGATTTAGTAAATCTTTGTCATCAAAAAATATGTCATTTTACATTGTACAAAATGTTCTCTTCTTTTTGTACAGCTTGACCCGTGAAATTGAAAAATCTCAGATATTAATCACAAAAGAAAAAAGGTAATTCTCACAGTATTTTTCACCAACTGTAGTGTTAGCGATCTACCAACATTAATACTCTTTAAAATCCAGAAAACAATAATCAGTTACGCAACTGTCTATATATTACATATCATCCTCTTCAGTCTTATAGTATTTACAACTTCAGTCTGTTTAGTCTCTCAGGGGAGAGGTTGTGATGGAGACAGGACGTAAAAACCATTTCCACATTCCCAAGAAGTTTGAGGATCTCATAACCTGTCCTGCAGCGCCACAGATCAGCCGGTCCCAGGCATACTTCAAGAGAGATTTCTTTGGACTTCTCTGGACATCTCAGTATGGGGTGAAGCGGTTGTACCCTCCTCTGTACAGACTGGCCTGTTGACAGATGTAATATGGCAGGTGTGACAGGTGCCGGGTGCTCTGCAAAGACGTAACCAGATACTGGAGCTTTCCACAGAGGCTGTGCGTGTGTGTTAACTGAACTCACCATTGTACCAACCCCATATGTTGTTGTTGGTCCAACTGAGTGATGATAGGGATCTGCAGCTGTGGCGTAAACCCGTCCATATCTGAAAACATCAGAGGCATCAGGAGACAGTCTGACTAGTCCGCCACCACCCAATACACTGGTATAGGTTTATGTTTTCTCCACATTTAGTTGCTCGATTAATTTTTTTTAAATGACCTAAATGTCTCCAAACTGAAAAATACTTTGAGTTAACTTTAAAATGTTGTCTAAAAATAGTTAAATTTGAAGACATTTAGTTTAATAAATATCACAATCAGACTTAAAGGACAGGTTCACAATTTTTCAAGTCTGTCTTCAAATAATTGTTACAAATGAACATTGACTGAATGTTTTTCTTGCTGTAATTATTCCTCCTGTTTATACTGGCCATTAGAAAATCCTTTCATAATGCACCAGCAATGTAAGTGATGGGGAAGAAAGTCTTCTGTACAAAAATGTCAATATATAGCTATAAAGTTGTCCAAACCAAATAAATCAAGACCAGTATATATATAAAGTCTATATCACAGTTAGAGTCTTTTTAGTGCCAAATTCCCTATTTTTATTTACAATTACAATCCTTCCACTGCAGCTGAGGAAAATGCTATTTGTGTAGACACAATTTTTTTTATTAAAAAGACAACTGTTGAGGATCTCCACTTTATTTGACTCAGAGTGCATATTAACTTTTAATTGAATATTTGCTCAAAATTAGGACTTACATTGTAAGTGCATTAGGAGGGGATATTAGTATTATTGTTTTATTATTGTTTTTACACAGACAAAATTGTCAACCTGTAAACCTTAAAAACCCACAATATGCAATTTGTGTTATTTTTATGATGTGAAACATCTCAACAGATATTTAAAATCCTCAGATGAACAGAAAAAAGACATTTAACTGTGAGGCCAGTGTGGGGAAGCAGGTCAACACTGAGTAAAGAAATTGTTTCCTGTTTGGGGAAGTGTATTAAACACAGACGAGTACCCTTTATAAGTAGCTACACAAACCTTAAGTGCATCCATCTGTTGAAGTTTCAGTTTATAAAAAGTCACAGGCACTAAAATTTAGAAAAGTAGAGTGAGGAACAAATCATGTGTGGTGTTTGTCTTCTCACCCGTCGCTGTAGGTTGCTGTAGCAGCAGATGCTGATTGAGCCACTCTATAAGCTGCAGGATAACCGCCCTGCACCAGAAAACATTAATAATAATAAAATACAAGGATCACACAAGTTTGATGGTTTTAGAGGGAATGTGTGAAAAGTGTAGAGTCACTCACATAAACTTCTGCTCCATACAGTCCATCCTGATACACCACCCTGAAAAAAGTTGAGTAAAAATATTATTTAATAGCTCTGCAGTGAGTAAAATTAATGTAGAGTAGGCACTGGTACTTGAGTGTATTACCCAGGGTAGGCCGGCATAGCAGCAGGTGTGGCTGCAGCAGAGCGGATGGTGTTGTAGACGGCTCGGCCTCGGCCGCGCAGTGCAGAGCCCCGATAGGCCAGAGTAGGAGTGGCTACAGGGTATGGAAAACTGGCAACTAAACAACCAGAGAGGGAGAAAGCATAACATTTAAAATGGAAATGTTTAATCAACTGATGCCTGTGATCTCATGACAAGAGGTTTACATACCTGTATAGAGTTCAGGTGCATACATTGCCCCCATGACAGGGTTGATCTTCCATCCAGAAGCTACAGAGAGAGAAAAAAATTAACATCTAACAGCTAAAACCTCAAAAGACCCCAAAGTGAAATGTGCAATGATTATTTGAGTTGTGTCTTACTTGAAATTTCACCGTTCACAAGAGGTGTTTGAGGCTTCTTGGTGACTACTCTTGCAGTGGCATTATTAACCTGTGGAGAGCAAAGATGATAGAGAATAAAGGATTATTACACCTAGTATTATTTTGGAAAAGCCGCATATAGCAGGAAAATCCTTCCTCACCTCAATCTTCCTCCCTTCCACAATTGTTCCATTCAGCTTTTCTCGTGCTCGGTCAGCCTCGGCTGCACTCTCAAAGGTGACGAATCCAAAGCCCTGAATGTTTGTATTTTTACTTTATTTATTTATTTTCATCTTTAAAAATCTATTTCATAATGCTCTGATAATATTTATGTGATACTGACCTTTGACCCCCTTTCATTGAAGATAATTTCTACATCAAGGATCTTGCCAAATTGCTGAAATTGTCAAGAAATGTTGTTTGTCAGCATAATAGCAAACGAAGAACATCATTTATAAACCAAAATGTAAAATAATTTCATGCATATGATGGTTTCTAGATCAAATTTTCATACCCCAAACATCTGTCGGAGGTCTGGGTCTCTGAAGCGGAAGGGGATGTTGGAGACATGGAGGCGTTTTGGTTGGGCCTTACCTGACCCTTCCTCATCACTTCCACTTCCAGCTCCGCCCCCAGACGACACCGACACACTCAGAGACTGTGGGTCAGAGGTCACAGGAACCAACGCCTCGTCCTGACAGTGAAAAAGTATGAAACAGGAGGAGGTGGAGGGAGAGCGAGCACGTGGATAGAAGAATGGACGCAGAGGAGGACGACATGAAAGAACAGGAAACAGGAACAGGTGGAAAACAAAAAAAAAGATGGAAAAAGAATGAATGAGATGCAGGTAGATGTGAGGACAAATGGGGGAGAGGGCATCAGTAGGAAAGCAAAGAAGAAAGGGGGGGGGAATCAAAGTCAAATCAACAAATTCAGCAACATCTTTCAGAGAATTTCTGTGTAAAAATCCAGTTTTGCGTAAGCATCGCATGGCATTAGGCAAAGATCATTTTCATGAGGTCAAGTGATCCAAACCAAGTTCAAAGAGCATTCAGCAACCAGTGATCCCTCTCAGGCAATGTGAGGAGGCGTGAAAAGGGCTCCATTTTAGTGAGGCGTCTTTGAATACATGCCTGTAGGATGGTATAAAGACAAAAGCACTGTACACTACTAATAATTATTACTTATATCTCATAGTAAAACTACGTAAGCTCACTCCAGTTGCTGACAACAGGAATAAATGAGGTTTAAAGCTCATCTTAAAAGGAAAATAAATCTGTAAACTTGTTACATACTTATATTACTGTACCTAAGCAGTTGTAATAAACTGAAGCACATATTAAAGGACATGTTCACAATTTTTCAAGTCTGTCTTTAAACATTTATCAGGAGTCAAAATTAATATTGAAACTGGTTTAGCTCACTGTAATCATTCCTCCTGTTCATACTGAACATTAAGAGATGCGTTTTCAATGTACAGTGGAGGAAATAATTATTTGATCCCCTGCTGATTTTTGTAAGTTTACCCTCTTACAAAGGCATGAACAGTCCATCATTTTTGTGGTAGGTTTATTTTAACAGAGAGAGACAGAATATCAACAAAAAAATCCAGAAAAAAAAAAATTAAATAAAGGCTATAAATTAATTTGCACTGTAAGTGATGGAGGATGAAATCCACAGTCCTCGTTCTGGTCAAAAATGTATTTAAAAGTTTATCTGGTAATGATTGGTTAATTATCTAATATACATATGTGCTTTAGCCGCCCACTTCAGTCAAAGCACGTGGATATCTGGCTAAAAGTTGCAACCTTTTTTATTAAAATTTCACCTTTTTGCTATGATTCTCCCACTGCAGCTAAAAGGGGGAAAACTGTCCAGACCAATTTGGAAGATACCTACTTGATTTCATTAAACTGGGTAAGAAGCCTTATGTAAGCTTCAGGTAAACTTCACCACTAACACTGTAAACACAGCAATAGGAGGCCTTCTAAAGGTCAGTATAAACAGGAGTAATGATTACTGCAAGCAAAACCTCAGTACATTTGGGTACTCAACTGTTGTCTTACAATTCGCTTAGAAAATTGTGAGCCTATCCTTTAAACTGTGCTGTGACAATTTTTAACTGATTTAAATTGCCCCATGCAGAACAATTCCAGGAATAATGTGCCAAAAACCAAAACATTCACAATGCACCACGATGCTAGTGTGTGCGCATGTATGTGTGTATATGTGTTGGTAAACCAGCACATCATCAACCATTTGCAAAAGAAATTTTTTTTTTTTAAAGAAAAGGACAAATGAATGAGTCCAAAGAAGATACAAATAGAATGAAAAGGTAAAAGAAAGGCAAAAAAATTAAATAAAATAAATAAAGTGAGCCTTAGCAGAGAGAAGGAGCAGGGTGCATTGAAAAGAAACAATTAAAAAGCAAAGAAAAATGACAGGAAATGTGCTAATATATATAAAATATAATGGAAATTAAAGAAATTGCAGTCCTATATGCAGAAGTGAAGAGTTGGGTATTAGCGTTCTAGTACCAGACAGTGAAAGAAGGCCTCAGTACAGCAGTGAAAGATAAAATTAAACCAAAAGTAAACAAGGCAAAAAAGGTGCGCAGAAAGCTTGAAAAGGAAGAGGGTGTGGGGGGGTGGGAGGCAAGGGGGGGCCAGAGATCAAAACTAAATGTTCCACAAGGGTCAGTCTGGGGTCACGGTGCTTTTCTGCCAAGGGTTAAAGGTCATTTGTCAAGGGGCATAATTAATAAATTGGGGATGGACAGAGAAGGGGAGGAAGAGAACACATTCACACATGAGAGTGTAGTACAAACAAATAAACGCACACATGCCACTGTATTATACTACACTGGCTTGCCATTGGCTAACTACAGTAGACAGCAGACCATCACACACATCCGGACACACACTCCACAGACAGGCCACAGTGAAGGGGGACAGCAGAGAGGGAAAGAGGTTTGAGTTGGGTGGTGGTGTCATGTCACGATGCAGAATTGTGTTCTGGACCTGAGTGATATTTCAGAGGGGGAAAGGGGGTCATCTGGTCAGCCTCCCCCTTTGACCCCCCCCTTCCGTGGCGACGTCTCAACTTTCCACGAAAATCAGCACGGACCCATGTATGTCAGGGGCTCTAGTAATAAAATATATAGATGGGGCCACAAAACACCATTCGTGAGAGGAGAAAGAGAGATGTGCTGCAGCAGCAGGACACAGAGCCGACCTGCTGCACTCATCAGATGTTTTCGTACCTGAGGGACACTTGACAGTGTGTACCATATCTGCACTACAAAAAATCTCCATAGGATTAAGTAATTTCTGTTCAAACTGAGAAACTGTGTTTGTTTTTGTTTATTTTGTTGAAAAGTGTCGAACTCAACCAGTTCAATTGAATTTTTATTTGCTAATTATCACCTAATGATGGGAGTGTCATTAGTTTTGGACAAATCTTGGTGATAGATGAAAAGTCAGTTGATAACTGAAGTTATTTGACTGTATCATTAGCAATTCATCTAATTAGTTATTGGGATATTTCAGTGGTGGAGCGACTGACATTCACAGAAAATATTAAATAAAAATTTGATTTGATTTTAGAAAATACTTGAAACAAACTGAAAATGTCTTTCTGCACAGTCAGATTTTTCATTTCGTTAAAAGGGAGATTTTTTGCAGTGTGATGGATGTGTTGATTTTACAAGTTAAAAAAAACACATCATACTTACATTAAAATCTGTCTTCTTTTAAAATACTATTACTGTTACACAGGAAAGTCACCCCAGTTTTCCTTTCACATCTCTTTATCATTAATCATTGTTTTCTGAAATGAAGGAACCATTTAAACATCACATATATATATAATTTACATAATTACTCTGCACTCTTCACTGTAAACTCTTAATATCATCACAAAGTTTCACAGCTGTAACCCTGAAAGGTGACCTGTTTTACTGCCAGCTAAATAAGACACAGGGGAGAAGGAAAAGTGGGGATTCATTTTCAACAACAAATCTGCTCCCAGCTGTCCCCCACTGACTGTCAGCTGCATTCCCATACATGGACATAACAGAGGAGGTGGGGCTCTAAATATAGAAGGAAACTCTATCTGGCTGAGTTCCTCTGATAGCAGATATACAGGGACTACCTATAGCAGCAGGACTTCTTATCGCAGTAATTCTTTGAATTAATGCAGATCATATTTTAATATGACATGAAGTTCTCAACATGATATGAATTCTACAAACTGTCCTTACCGTGTTGCTGGTTGTCAACACCTCTGCCCCATCATGCTGGGGGCCCTGATAGACCCTGAGCTGGGGATGTTCGGGGTACTCTGAACTGGCATGCGCAGAGCTAAAATCAAGAGGTGGCAGTCTGCCTGCAGATGTTGGCGGACCTTGACCTGGAGGGGGGTAGGAAGGTGGCGGGGCGTAGACCTGAGGCAGGGCAGGGTCGCCGCTGCAGGGGCCGGCCTCCTGGTTGGGGCCTCCCTGAGAAAAGGACAGAGAGAGAGAGAGAGAGAAAGAGAATAATCAGCCTGGTGAAAACAAACATGTTACTTTTAAAGGCACACTATGGAGGATTTCGGATTTGTAGGTTGATGATTGTAAATACATTCAACGCCAGCCCGTCCTCCCCGGCTCAACGTTACCAGAACGAGAGAGAAAGAGCAACAGTGGCTCCGTTCTAAAGCACAAATAAACACACCCACACCTCTGCACAACCCTTAAGGAAGGTGCAGCATGGCCAGATTTCATGCGAATGCGGAGCTTCATCCTGTCTGCTGTGGCCGCTCTGCTCCACCTGTGTGTAGCCCAGCCCCGCCCTCGGTCTAGCAGACAAAGACCTGTTCTCTTCATACTATATATCCATACCACAGAGACAGAGAGCTGAGCGGAGCAGACAGCAATGTAACCTGGTCACTACGCTGCGAGGCCCGACCTCACATCATCCATGCTGTTATTGGCGGGGAGCCACTGCCCAAAGGTTGACGCCCAGAAACATCGCAAACACAGCAAGATAATTAGAAAATACCGGCAGAGGACAGAGGAGTCTCTGCAGATACAGTCACCACCACACAATTTTTATGCGTCATAAGTGATGATTGAGGGGTTTGATGATTTTTTTGGGAAAATCCTGCATAGTATAACTTTAAAGTTGCTCTGGTCTTACAATCATGAATCATTTGAGTTTGAATATTTATAGATGCATTAAGTTTACAAATGTGTTAAACGCACATCTGGTCATTAACTCTAATTGCCAAATGTCAGTGTTTGTTTAAGGAAAATTTGAATAACTTCTAGTACAAAAAAATAAATTTAAAGAGCAGCTACAGTTGACAAAATTAGTTGTTCAAGAAAAAATGTATCCGGACTTATTTTTATCATAATAATAATAATTTAAGTCAATTAAAGCGAAAATACAGTCGTTGAACAATTTAAATAATCATCATTAAAACATCACCTTGGGTTTAGGAGAATTTGTTGGACATTTTTCACTATTTCCTGCTATTTTTAACTATTTTCTGACAAGTTTGAGTAACTGAAAGAGAAAAAACATAAAGTGCAAACAACTAAATTTAAACTCCCTCAGTCACAAACAAGATGAGAAATACAAACAAAACACAGAGCTAACAAACAATCCTTCTGTGCATCCTTGAAACAAATAAATAACCCAGTTAGGAACTAAAAGCATTGTCTTACCCCTTTACTGCATTCCTCGGTCTCTGATGCATTGTCCAACAACTGCTGCATGTTTTAATGCCAGCTGACCACCCGCCCACTGACCATAAGTTCTACTCATCCACCAATCAAACCAAATGATTGCCGGGGCAAAAGGGACCGGGGGGGCCACACCAGCTGTGGTCATCTGTAATTGTCAATCACCTCGTTTCCCCCACCCATCTGCCCAGCCCACTCTGCCTCCACTTCTCAGACACACACAAACACACACACACACACACACACACACACACACACACACACACACACACACACACACACACACACACACACACACACACAAACACTAAATCACACAAATACACACAGCAGACAGCAGACAGCAGACAGAGGTCTTCCAGAGAGATGAATATTTATGAATGTAAATGCTCCTTCAGTTGCAAGGCAGTATATCACGCTAAAGGTCAACTCTAAGAATACCATGTTTGAGAGCCCAAATGGTTTTATCGCTTTTAGAGAGAAATGTTTCAATAATTGATCTTAAACCATGACATTAAAACTTCAAAATGTTATGTGGCGTATGCTTAGTTGTCTTTCAAATAGTTGGGGACTTTTCTTACATTTTCCTTTTTGGTTTCTGTTTTGAGTGACACCTGTTGGATGATCAGTGGCATAAAACATAAAACATTTAAAGTCTGCTGGAAAACAACTCAATCAGCCTTTCTTTCCCTGTTAATATTTTTGACTTTATGCTTTATCTGACAGCTGTAGTAACTATTCAGCAGGTCAAGATTTTACACATAACATAAAATAAGCTAAATTACAGCTGTCAGTCAAATACCCTGCAGTTTTAAGTAGTCACGAAGAACCCACCTTGCTTTTTCTTAATGAGATAATATCTTTCTGAAATTATATAAGAAGATTTATAAAGGAAAGGAGGCAAAAGGTTTTCTCAAACCTGTAGAGACACAGTCCCGGTAACCCCCCCCCCCCCCAATTTGTGCAGGTTTTTACCTGACTGATAGGTTATGAGTCACAGACTTAAAGTCCCCCACAGACGAGCATTAGATCCACCTACAATATTTAATACATTGAAATACTTCTCACTTCTTAATTAACCATTAACAACTACAATTACCTACACATTTTTTGTATGGTGAAAATTAACTCAAGTTTCAAGTTCTTACCAGACTTGTTTCTACATCTTTCCTTACAAACAAAATGCCACCATTTTGTCAGCCAGCTTCAGGATTAATAGGGATCTATTATAATTAAAAAACTCTCTCCTCTCTCATCTCATAATGTCTCATGTATCTCTCTATCAGCTGTTGCATTTAGGTGTGAAAAATTAAGAGATATATGGATGCTGATAAACAATAAAGGAGGAATTGGAGGAACTTTGATTGTGGGTTAAACTGCAGTCACTAAAATGTCTCTTGCTGGTAGCTTGACATCAGGCCCATGATTATGTTTTATTTGCTGAACATCAGCTTTTACCGTGAAACAGAAGATTTTGAGTCTCACCAGTTAGACTGAACAGGTTATGAAACTCTTCTGTTCCTCAGTCTGCCAATGTGTGAATTCAGAGTACGAGCTCTCAGTAGGTCAAAGGTAATAATACACACACAATCTGATGTAACGCACCCAGCTAGTGTGTTTTAGGACCTGTGAATTTGTAGTTCAAACACTGAAAGTGGAAGAAAACATTATCTTTATTGTGCTGCAGATATAGAACAAATGCTTCTTTGTTATATTGTTTTCCACTCTGATTTAATATGTTTGTTTTGTTACATACAGAATATGAAACAGCTGTTTGTCTTGTGATGCAAGTCCACGACTGCTCAATAAAGTGTTTATTTCTTGTTCCTTCAGTTGGATGTTTGAGCTTCACCGTACTGAATGATGTGTGTGCAGAGTTTGACACTTAAAGACTGTTTTTACATTCATCTGCTGAAAGTGTCTCTGTGCTCTCCTTAAATCTGAGTTTAAGACCTACAAGTTGTGATATAACAACTAATATATTTATATACTTTATATATATATATATATGTGTGCGTTAAAATTTCCCTTGGGAGGGTTTTTAATCGTATTTAACTTGTCATCTTTCCTTGTAAGTCTGGAAAGTATGGTAAAAGGGATGATTCTCTAATTATTTGACCATGTCTCAGTCCAGTCATTTACCGACAGTCTCAACTATCATATAGAAACATGTTTCCAGTAATGTCAACACAAACTTAAAGTAGTGCTGTGTCTCATTTATCTAACAAAACAACAGTCTGACTGTACCAAACCCCCTCCCAGATAGAAAGAACAAGATATCGCAATCTGTTATCTTTGTTTTATATTCCCACAGACAGTGACAAGCAGCCACTCTGCCTGATTCAGTATCATATCACCATGTCAGCAGGCGTACAGACACTTCACCCCCCACCCCCACCCCACTCCTGCTTGTAGGCTTTTTTTGATTTCCATTTGTTCCGTCTTTCCCTCCACAGCTGTCAGCTCGTGGTCGGAGGTCAACGGCTCTGGGCCAGGTGCCTGCTGGGACAGCTGCCGCAGGATTTATACACAGACGACACTAACTGCAGATGTGGCCTTTTAGTGCCAGCCAAGTTACAAATTGCCAGCCAAATACTTCTTTCACCATCCACTCTTCTACATCCTGCTTTTTGCTGTTCGGATTCCTTCGAAAAATATTTTGAAGACACTTTTTGGCTTTTGTCAAACAGTCAGTAATGAAAACAAGCAGCCGAGATTGGGAAGAGTTAAAGACTGACATGTGACAAAGATCCCTGCTTCAGTTTGATAATTGGCTGATTGGTTCATCCAAACAAAAATTCTCAAACAGATGCTGGACAGATTTATTCACCAAACCACTGAGAGAGTCCTGAAATCTTGGAAATATATAATTTCACTGAGAGTACAAAATGTTCATAACAGAAACTTGATCCCTTGAATGTAGGGCTGTTTATCTATGAAGAACATTTCAATGGCAGCTCAAAGTCCTTCACAAATGACAATAAAATCAAATTAATTTTAATGTGCCAGCACACATTAAAATTGTTTTGGAGAAGTTTCTCTTTCCTTAGGGCACATAAGATCCTTTTTCAAAACACACTGGCACCACTTTTTTGTATTTTTAATAAAATACTCCTGTGGACTGACCAGTTTGTGCAGAAGTTTTATCCTTTTTTCCATCCTGAACAAGCTAATGAGTAAGGACTTGATTCATTTTAGAAAAGAATCCTTTCTCTGGTTCCAGTCACCTCTAAAAAATACCACTCTCTACACCGTTTTCTCAAAATACCCTTCATTATTTCATTGTTACTGAATATTAAAATGTTGCTATCATGCTTAAACTGCTAAATACTCCATATCTAAATGCACAGCATGCAGGTCTCACACCTATTTTAAGTGCCGTTGATTCCAGAAAACAAGATAGGTGACAGAATCTCCTCCTGTGATTATCTGCTCAGGAGAGGAGGGTTAAAAATACAGCTGGTGTGAAGCACAGAGACAAGGTAGAGAGATACCAGATGCATTGTGGCATTTTAATGATATGTCAGGGACACTTCACACACACACACACACACACACACACACACGCACGCACACACACACACACACACACACACACACACACACACACACACACACACACACACACACACACACACACACACTTACGTACAGCCTGCTGGCATCACAGAGATGGGTGGACTAAAGATAACCCCTCATGTGTCTTTACTATTAAATAAATAAGATCTTTTCACAATCAATCTTCCTCGGACAGCTCCCACCAGGCCTCTACGATGTGTTATTCCTACAATCTCTCTTTCATATTAGATATTTAGTCACCATCAAACGATAACACTGACCACCAAGATGTGACTCATTTACCCTGGGAAATAGAAGCTCTTTGACGTCTTTAATTAATTGTTTCCCTCCTCACTGGAAATATGCTGTCGAGATGGTTTATTGATGACACTGACATTAATTTCTACCTTACAATAAAAACTACTTCAGCGCTTGAACAATTCGTTGATTCAATTTTTAGGTAAATTTTTAAGCAAATATGGCAACAATCAATTGTTTTCAGCCTCTTAAATGTGAATATTTGCTTGTTTTCTTTGTCCTCTGTGATAGTAGATGTAGTAGTAGATTTGGGTTGTGAACATTTGGTTCAATAAAACAAGAAAACATTTTTTTTTTCATTTTGTATTCATAAAGGGACACTTCTTTTATTTCCGGCTCTTGAAAAGGTCCCCAACTACCTGACAGATGCGGTAGTTTCATGATGTCGGCTTATGAAAACAAACATTTATGTGTGAGAAACTGAGGAGATGAGATTTTGAAGTTTACAAAACCAATAAAGGAGAGTTTACCTGAACTATGCTGGGGTAGCATGTGGTTGTCTGTGGGTAGACAGGCAGTCCATAAGG
The DNA here is from genome assembly GCF_963691925.1 of Scomber scombrus. Classification (NCBI taxonomy): domain Eukaryota; kingdom Metazoa; phylum Chordata; class Actinopteri; order Scombriformes; family Scombridae; genus Scomber; species Scomber scombrus. The sequence continues at coordinate 18,911,618 of NC_084976.1, read as the reverse complement.
CTGGAGAATCACAGTGGGTGAGGATAGCATAGCCCAAAAACCACGCACAAGGAGACAGGGAACGGTGGAAGATGGGAGGAGAAGGAGAAGGAGAGCAGAAGGGAATAGGAAGGGTTGATATGCACACAGGAAAGCAGGCAGTCAGGTTGTAGGAAAAAAAATCCCAACAGGAGAAAACAGAAGATCCAAGAGGGCGAGTGGGGAGAGACGGTTAAGACTCTGTTAACCTTGTAGATCAATCAAACAAAACACAAGGAAAAACTCCACAAAACGACCAAAGTCCTGTCCTGAATAGACAGGATGTAGAGCGCTGAAAGAGAAAGCAAGTGAGCTTCTGTGTGTCCATCAGTTGATCATGCAGCCTGACAGACAGTAACACATGTTCAGGGTCCCATTTCAGAGTTATATAAATAGTCACCCATGTCCTTCTGTCTGAGTTTACCACCTCACTCACTAGCACACGATGTCATGCACAATTTCTCAGAGCTTCTTACATTTTGTTTTACAATATCAGTAACAACATATTCAACGTGGTTTCACTGTATGAGGCTGTCAAAAACTCAGCCAGTCATTTGACTTCTTATTTGGTTACTTATTATAGACTCAGAATCTGAATCAGAAACAGGTTAATTGCCAAGTAGGTTTTCACATACTAGGAATTTGTCTCAGTGTTGTGGTGCATAACACTCAAAATATATAAACAAAAGTATGTTATTGTAAATCATATCAAAATAAAGAAGATATATGTCAAATATATTCTAAGTGAGAATAGCTGTCATGGGTTTAACTTTAAATTGACTAGATAATATAAACTAAGAGCTGAGAGATTATTTTCAGGTATGTGATGGCATATATTTATCATACGCATGATGTACACATAACCTTATTCTGTGGCCTTCAGTGTTTTCACTTGTTATTTTCAGTTTCACCAACAGAGCGCGACAAGACCAACATCCCCCTCCGTCCCTGTTATAGAAAGTAGGGTCTTATTTTTGAATGTAATGTCCAACAACAATGAAGCTGATAACTTGATCAAATTGCTGTGTCTCTCAGGAAAACATAATAATTTCTTCAGTTTCCTCCAAACAAAAACCACTCAGACATTTCGTCTCTTTGGAAACATTGTGGACAACATTTCCAGTTGATTACAGTTGGTTTACTAAATTGCTCACTCAGAATGAGAATCAGGTTTATTGCCAAGAAAGTTTGCACATACATGGAATTAGTCTTGTTGTTGATGTGATGCATAACAGTTAAACATACACACAAAATCAAGCAAATTAATAACTTCAAATCCGTACATGGTCTTGCTCCACTTTACATTTCTGAACTCCTCAGACCTTATCCTGCACCAAGATCCCTCAGATCTGACAATCAAATGTTCTTACACGTTCCAAGGTCCAGGCTTAAAACTAAAGGAGACCCCCCCCCCCCCCCCCCCGCGCCCCTCAGTATCAGGTCACCTGAGTCAGTGCCTCACTTTAAAAATATTTTAAAGACCCACTTGCACAGGCAGGCATTTATGTAACTTGTATAATTGCTGCTTTTTGTTGTTTTATTTATTGTTTAATGTTACATCTATTTATGCTTGATTATGTAAAACATATTCTTTTAATTTCTGTATTATTTATATTTCACATTGGGCAAATGTATTTCTGCTTGTGTTTTTGAGATTAGTTTATTTTATGTTAATTTTTTTCTTATGGCTCCCGTTCTGTTGTTTGTATTGTAATATTACTGTGCTCTTAATAAAGTTAAACAACGTTCCGTTTCCGTTCTGGTGGTGAGAGGCATGCTGGGAAATGTAGTCTGTACGTCATCTCTATAAATAACATGAGACTTCCTTTAACGTCCTCTTTACTGCGCGAGCCTGAGCGAGACAGGTACGAGCAGCTTCCTCGTGTTATTTCACACCTTAAACGGACAGTGTTTTTACCTATTTAGATATACGAAAGATCATAGACGGTGAAGAGAAACATTATTGTACTCGTAGACATTTATTTTATTTAACTTATCATTTTATATTGTATTGTTTTAAAGGAAAGCTAACTAGGTTAAGCTAATGCTAGCTTGTTACATTAAACAACGTGGTGCAGCTGCGGCCTGCTCGTACAGCTGATGAGTTTCTGATTTTACTGTCACATTTATGTGATCGCTTTTAGTTACAAACCTATTAAATGCGTGTAGTAATGGTTTTAAACGTGCCACACATTATCTGTGTTAAAGTGTAACTCACCGGCACAGTTGTAAGGGAGAAATATCCATGTTACACCGCAGCTCTTTAGTATAAATTGTTGGTAATTGTTAGATGAATCTGACTTTGACTTGTTAGTGTTATAAGATGGAAGGGCAGTGAAATTAAAGTATTTGAGTCGATGCATTTGAATTTTTACATCTATATTTAAGTCTATTTAATTTACAGTATATGTGATCAACTTAAAGCTCATAATGTCGATCTCAGATTAAATCGTTTCACCATTTATGAGTTTAATGTAATTTACTGTAAATTGGGGCATACTAAAAACATTAGCTCATGATACAGAGCTCTGATGTGGATTTTTATAAGTCGTAAATATTTGCACGCCTGTGTTGCTAAATACACTAAGTTTGAATGTCAAACTTAATCGTTTTTGTCCTCGTGTTGCAGGCATCCAAAGCCGCCATGCCCGTTGCCAGAAGTTGGGTTTGTCGCAAGACATATGTCACCCCCCGCCGTCCCTTCGAGAAGTCCCGTCTCGACCAGGAGTTGAAACTCATCGGTACGTTTATAATTTCATTGACACATCGGGGGGAAATGAGGCGGCCTACTTTTAAAATGTGTTAATTTATCTTATATGGAGTACACTGCACTGAGTGTGAACCTTTTCTAATTATCCTGTCTTCTTTAAAGGCGAGTATGGTCTGAGGAACAAGCGTGAGGTGTGGAGGGTCAAGTTCACCCTTGCCAAGATCCGTAAAGCTGCCAGAGAGCTGCTCACTCTGGATGAGAAGGACCCCAAGCGTCTGTTTGAAGGTATACCAATAAATTACTTATGATTTTATAAGTGGTGTTGGCCGATGATTCAACTATCTACTTTCAGACTTTCTGTGGTGTCAAGAATTCCTCGTCAATGAGGCCAACATTGTAACTCTATTCGAATCATCATATGCAGCACATGTGCCTGTATGTGTGGATATGTGACTTTAAATATCCCGTATGGTTTCATAGGTAATGCCTTGCTCAGGCGTCTGGTGAGGATTGGTGTGCTGGACGAGGGTAAGATGAAGCTGGATTACATCCTGGGTCTGAAGGTTGAAGATTTCTTGGAGAGGAGGCTGCAGACGCAGGTTTTCAAGCTTGGACTTGCCAAGAGCATCCACCATGCCCGTGTCCTTATCCGCCAGAGGCACATTCGGTAAGCGCAAAAGCTCCTGGGAACTAAGGGGCACAAGTCTTCTGAGGGACTCATGAGAAACTTTCAATGCTTCCTCTTCCATCAGAGGACCACCAGCTCGTAACGCTGTCCGCTGAGATGAGTTAAACATTTCAGCAAGGTCAATTCGGTATGAAAACCGTATACCTTGTCACTAGACATTGCCCAGAGCCAATCCTGCCACTGAGCGCTCGGACTGTGCTGCTTTGGTGTAGTGGCTGTTAGGTAAGGTTTGGGGGATTGCACCTCGGGCAATTAAGTGATGTACAAAGAGGTACTCAGGCTTATGATTAAGATTTACATATTCAGATTTTCTGTGGTGTCAAGAATTCCTCGTCAATGAAGCCTGCACTAGTCCTCGACCTGTACATATGTTAATAAAATGTGGTTAAATTAGTCTGTTAAATTTCTCTTTACTTTTCCATCACTGCTTTCAAGAGTAGATTTACTCTTAGTTTTTCTAAACACCCCCTCTTTATATCTGTATCTTGGCAGCGTGCGCAAGCAGGTGGTGAACATCCCTTCCTTCGTGGTCCGCCTGGACAGCCAGAAACACATTGACTTCTCTCTGAGGTCTCCATATGGCGGCGGACGCCCAGGCCGCGTCAAGAGAAAGAACAGCAAGAAGGGCCAGGGTGGAGCCGGAGGAGCTGATGACGAGGAGGAGGATTAAGAAGGATGTTGGCCAGGGAGTGTTTCTAATGCTTCCTGTTCTGTCAAATTTTCAATAAATACTTTGGTCTGACCAGAGAACTGAGTTGTCATTGCATTATTTCCCCCCCCCCCCCCCCTATTTATACTCTAGTCACTTCAAACAGGTGTATATCAGTGTATCATTGATAGTAGAAGAATATTAAAGTTTTATATCATGAGATACATTAAAATATGCACGGAAGTTTATGAAATGCCGTGTAATATAGAGGTTTAATGGTGATTTCCGTAAAGTCAAGAGTGGTATAGACCAACCCCCCGTTGCTGCAGACTAATGGATCAGTCCATCCACAAGAGGTGGAGTCATCTGATCCAGGAAGTGAATCAGTCGACGGTGTGGATGGTTGTAGGTGTGTTTGCCGGCTCTCTCGAAGAGACTGGAATAATTTAACCGCGGTGATTTAACGCAGAAAAGTAAGTAATCACAAATATGCACCTCACACTTCCTAATGTCGCAGTCGGTGTGGTAGCAGCTAAACCAGAGCGATGAGTTTGGACAGAAGCTAATGTTAGCTTAGCTTCAGCTACAGTGTTAACCTTAACGTGTTTATAATATATACTCAGCCTGTGTTTAGGAATTTATAATTTATACAAAAGTGATAATCACAGGCTGCTATTAGGTGCCTCTGTCACCTGGAAGTAGCTTTTCAGAGGCAACTGAGAAACTATTATTGATCTGTTTTGTACTCTGAACAAATTTTCCGATTGTTAAATTATTTAAATGTTTGCTATTGATATTAAACAACCATGTGCAGCTCATAAAAGTGATCAAACGGCTGATAGGCAAGATCTAGCTACAATGCCAAACACTCACGAAAAAACTACAACTAAAGTATTGAGGCAGCTGTTTCCCTTGTTATTCCGTGTTATACAAAACTGGTATATGTACTTTGCATTTTAACTCTGTTTTAACCATTTTCATTAAATAATGGCACAAGCAGCTCTTGCTTGTTGCGTACATCCCACAGGAACCGGACGTTACCTTAATAATGAAGATTTTGGCTTCACAGGCAGATGTTGTGAAATCAGCCCGAAATTTGACACTCAGTGTTGGTACCTACTTCAGGGCAAACTACTCAGTTTAAAACTGAAATGCTGAGACAGATGGTGCCTAATAGAGACCAGTTTCTAATAAGAATATTAATACTAACTGCTTAACTTGAAAGTAACTTATGTATTTACTAAAAAGGAAATGTATCATCAGGTCCACAGCTCTCAAAATGGATCAAATTAAATGATAATATAAAATGTGATAATATAAAAGTAACAAACTAAGAAGTCGCATTTCTCTGTTGGATGATAAACAATCTACTGATACCTACTACTATATATAGTTTATTTTCTTTTCTATTCATTTAAATATAATTTCCCTATTATTTCCATGTTATTGCATTGCACCATATTGTAGGTGAACTCAGGTTTGTGTTGACTCGCCCTACTCTCACTCTTAGCATGTAACTTTTGGAAGAAATATTATCCGCTTTGCAATATTAGTCTGATCTAGTACAAACAGCTTTAAACTGTCTTGTAAGGCTGAATCAATACATGTGTGATGTCTCAAGTAGATTATTATTTTCACAGAGGTTATATTTGTAGCAGGTTGTTGCAGTGGACTGTGTTGTGTTGACTATATCACATACCTTGCTGTGTGATGTTCACTCATGATTATATGATGTATGTTAACGCTGTATCATTTTATATGTAGGTTTCTGTAATTCTGTGTAACGTTGGAGCTGATCTGTGTTTTTGTGCTAGCAGAGCGATGTCTCCTGACGAGCTGGTGTATTTGGGAGTTCTCGCTGCCTCCATCCCTGTTGGATTCCTCTTCCGTTACCTCAGTGAGTATTTTGGTCAGGATACATACGTACAGACATACAGTACCAATCAAAAGTTTGGACATACTTTCTCACTCAAGGGAATAGGAAGTTGTGTCCAAACTTTTGACTCGTACTGTGTATTTCAAAAATAAGCAGCTAAATGTTGTAAGTGGGGAATGCTGCTTGTTAAAGTCATGCTCAGAGTAACCAATTAAAAAAATATGTCATTTTAAAGGCATATGCCACTATTTAAAAGAGAAAGGGACACCCGCACACTGTCTTTACTTGCTCAATAAAGATACTTTACTAGATATGTTTCAGTCAAAAACCTTCTTTAGGTACGTGAAAAAATGACTGCTTTGAATTCTAGGACTGGAAATTATCTATGAGTTTATTTTTGTTCACATTCACCAAACAGTGTTATTTTAACATCATGTAACAGCTCCAGTCCTCCTCAGACTGCAATTATACATGTACTGAAATATTTCTGGAGTGATGCTGGACCGTTTCTTTAAAGGAAAGCCTGCTGTTCTTTGAGGGGATGGAGAAAGTGTAAATCTGCTTAGCAGCTGCGCTCCACAGCCTGCTATTAAGGATTAGTGATGTTTAATCTGGTATTCGAGGAGACCATGGATGACAGTGAAAGATGACTTATTAATCTTTTCTTTTGTTCAGGGTTCAAGGTTTTAGTGCCTTAACCTTCTGTTATTCCTGTCATTACACTTCGTCTTACACATTTGTCTGCCTGATGCACATGACATGTTTCACCAGTCATTGGTACACTATATTGTTTATACTATTGTTTTAAATGTGTTTATGAAATCACGTACAAAAGAGATGATTGGCTGACTTCTGTGGCATGTAAACACATGTTGTGTGAATCATGGTAATTGGCAAAGTTACACTTAGCACACAGCTATACCCTTACACAAGTTTCAGTAAATTATGTTGAAAGCAGAGCCAGAGCATCTGGAGTGACAAGTGTTCATTTTGACAACATCAACACTGTTTACAGATTTTAAATTGGTGTTCATGACGAGTTTTAGGTGCTTTTCCTCCCTCTCTGTTGCTCCATAGTAAACACAGATGACAGTGGTTTATTTATATGATTTTCTTTTTTCATTTCAGGTCCTCCTGGGAAGCAGGGGGCAGCTCTGCTTCTGGGCCTCTCTGTTACCATCGCTACCTGTCAGGTCCACACACTCCACTCTCTGGTGACAGTGATTGGAACATGGATTATTATAAAGAGCAGCTGGCAGTGAGAAATAAAATATCATGCTTTTACATAATTATTTCACTTTATTTGACACACAGAAAAAGATACAGTAATCCTGCAACTAACAGCAATTTTTTTGATCATGAATTAAAATGACTTTAACTCTCAAGCCCATATCTTGAACTCTGAGAAATCTTTACAATTTCTCAGAGTTCAAGATATGGGCTTGAGATTTGTCAAAGAGTAAAGTGGACAAAGCAGCTTTCATAACATTTAAACTCTCTCCTAACATTTTGTCTCTGTCTATAAGGCACGCCCCTGCATTGAGTCTCACCTGGACCTTCCTCTACCTCCTCTTCTTCCGGTTGGTCACTTGGTTCGGTTTGCCACAGCCGACACCTTTTTCCAACGCCATCCAGCTACTTCTCACTCTTAAGGTACATAAACATAAGATCACACAACGAATTATCATGAGGAAATCTATTAAAGCAACACAGTTTCTTTACAATGTGTTCACCTTTGTTGTCAGATGGTGAGTCTGGCCAACGAGGTGCACAGTTTCCACACGGAGAAGAAAAAGGACGTGAGCTCCTTTGCAAAGTCTCCTGTCATTGGTGGTCTGGCTCAGGAGCCGTCTCTCTACGATATTATGTCCTATAGCTACTGTTATGTCGGTATAATGACCGGTAAGTGTGAACAAATGTATGACACCTCTCAGAATCTCTATTTTAAGGGAGATATTTAAATATTTAACTTAATGTTTGTATGTGAGCTGTTAATACCCATGAGTATCGTTGCTTGATGTCACTTTGGTTTTGCATGAATTTTAACTGTTGTCTCTCTTTGTCTCACTCTCTGCTTCTTGTCCAATACTGTGTGAGTCCATATCATTTTCAGTATTTGAAATTACGTCCAGTTGTAATGCTGCACTATTCTCTTTTTGTTTTCTTATTCCCCTCACCTATCCAATGACACCTTTTCTTCTTTTGAACCACACTGTCCTCCACTTTTGTGTTCATTGCCTCTCACATTATCCCGATTGTCCATCTGTGTCTATCCGTCTTCTCAACACTGCCTTTATCCCATTGTTTCACCCTTTCATTTCCCCAAAGGGCCGTTCTTTCGCTTCCAAACATACATGGACTGGCTGAAGCAGCCCAGTCCACTGACCCTGCCCAGCTGGGTGCCGTGTCTGCAGCGTCTGAAGCTGGTTCCTGTCTACGGCGCTCTTTTCCTGGCTGTCAACTCTGTCTTTCCTCTGGCTTACGTTCGCACAGACGAGTTCTTGGATGAAAACTTCCTCTTCAGGTATTGTGACAAAGTAGAATGAAAGGCATCACTGGCCTAATAGCATGAATGGTGGCAAAAGGAGTTGTATATATCACACAAAAGTTTTCGAAGCCTGTCTCATAAATGGAATCATCTAATTTAAGATAAATAAATACATGATCATAAAATTAAATTGTGTGCAACTGCATACAAAAGAATGACTGAATAACATGCAAAGAGAAGAATAAATTGAATCGAATTTAAACAACGAGCAACAACAAGCATAAATGTGCATTTCAAATAAAAATTGTTCTTAGGAAGAAAACCTGAGGTTTTTTTAATCTAGTGGAGAAAGTTAAATAATTCCTCTAATGTATGAGGAGCCAATGAACTAAGCAGGTTGATTAATATCTCCTTTGGTTTTGACAGGGGTCTGGCTGAAATTTCTCACACATATACACAAATTAAATGAGGCAAATGAATAAAAGGAAATCATAAATGATGGTTCACAGTGATATAAATACAGTAGTGCTGTGTTTTAGGGAAGTAAAAAATGATACTTGTCGAGTCAAAAAGACTCCTGTAGCGGTGGCTGAGGCATAAATGTCTTAGCTTACCTTGAAGTTATGTTCTTTTGTTCTCTCTCTCTCTCTGACCAGGGTCTTCTACATGATCGCAGTGTTCTTCGTGTTCAGGATGCGTTTCTATGCAGCGTGGTGTGGAGCTGAGGCTGGTTGCATCAGTGCCGGTCTAGGCTGCTATCCAGAAAAGGCTCTTTGCAAACCTGGAGGAGGGCCCACTGTCAACTATAGGTACCCTTAAAAAACATCTTTGCCTGTGTGATAGTCATATTTTTGTTGTTAAAAATTGTTGTGTGTCCCGTTTTGTTTCTATTTTTTATTCACTTTTATTCTTTCTCTTGTGGCCAGCTCTGATCCTGCCGTTGAGGAGAAATATGACTTTAAAACCATCCAGAACATTGACTGCTACAACACTGACTTCTGCGTGAAGGTGCGACACGGCATGCGTTACTGGAACATGACAGTGCAGTGGTGGCTGCATCACTACATCTACCCCAACTCTCCCTTCAAAGCCTACACTCTCAGGTAAGGCTTTAGAAGAAGTGCCATATATGCAAGTAACTCCTGTTTATGTTGTACACGTGTGAATCATGTACCCATCCATGAGTCCTTTTGAGGTGTGTAGTGGCTTCAGAATCCCTTTATGGAAAACTGCATTGAGATTTTAATTAAAATTTTAGCTGTGAGGTCACATTAATCATCTGCAGCTATAAGAAAGGTTGCTAGTCACTAGTCACTTGATAGTCACAATTATCAGCTTGGATATTTAATGTGAATATTCTGAAGGGATATCAGTGAAATTTTCTTTCGAGTGACATGAAAAACTACTTCTGACCTTTTTAGCTTATTGTTATTGACTTATAATGTAAAATATTTAAGAATAATTATTCTATTCTCAACGTCTTCCAAGCCCGCTCATTCCCTCTGAAGATCTTTAAAAATGGGTCACAGATACACACAGAGTTTTAAATGAGAACTAAATAATTTTCTACAATAGTACTATAGTTAGCAAATGTTACTCAAACAAGAGTAAATCATGTAGATCTGGGATTATTTTCAGTCTAATCAGTGTATGGTGCATTAGTGAGTATTTATGGCATATTTGGGACTTAAAAATGAACTACAGTACCCGTTTTCATGCTAACGAAGCAACATGTCACCCAGTGTGATAGTTTGGCTTACTGATGTGTTTTTAGTTTTTGGACAACAGTGGACATCTACATCACAGAGAAATAAGATACTGTATGTCTGGCTTTAGTTACACAGCACATTTATGGCGCTTTTCCACTATGCAGTTCGACAACTCTTCTGACCAATCAGTGGCCGGCAGTCTGTTGACGTCGCATTTAGTATCGGCTCGGCTCGCTTGGAACCTCACCTGAGCAGGTACTAAAAAAGTACCAGGTACCAGGTACTATCCCTAGTGGAAACGCATAAAAAAAACCAAGCCGAGTCGAGTCGTGCTGGAACTGTGTAGTTAAAAAGCGCCATTAGATATGACTTCATGTCCTACCACAGACTTTAAACACCTTGTAGGAGCCATATATTTGATTTCATTGAGTGGTAGTGCTCCTCCCAAGCACTAGGGGGAGCACAGTAAAAGGCTGGCTGGGCACAGATAAAAAGGTCATGCCAATCAAGCCAGGTGTGTGCTGATGGTGAGAAAAAGTGTTTGACTGTGCTCAGGAGCAAAGGGCTGTTTTCTGTTTTGTTTATTGTAAATTTATGTAAAGGTAATAAAATTGAAACCTGCGTACACGTCAGACGCATCCGATCCGTTAGCCTCCAGTAGTGCTAAGAGTACAGGGCATAGTCACTACACACCTTCTGTATATTTAAAGTTTAGTTTAAAACTCTGACTCCGACATTAGCTCTTTTGAACATTTTTTGTACAAACCATTCTGATCTGAAATAAATTAAAGTACAGAAAATGAAAACCCTGACACGTCATGACACATCTGTATAACTTCATCATGTCTCCCATCTGTCTGACTTTCAGGGCCGGCTGGACCATGTTCATCAGCGCCTATTGGCATGGACTACATGCTGGCTACTACCTCTCCTTCCTCACCATCCCTCTGTGCATCGCAGCGGAGTCCGCCATGGAGGCCTCTGTCCGAGCCAAACTTGGTCCTCGTGGACAGAACATCTTTGACTGGATTCACTGGTTCTTGAAGATGAGAGCCTACGATTATATGTGCATGGGCTTCGTGCTGCTGAAGGCCTCCGACACCATCCACTACTGGACATCTATCTACTTCATCATGCACGTCATCGCTGTTTGCTGTATAATAGTGGGCAGGGTCTTGAAGGGAGGGAAAAGGGAAGGGAGGAGGGGAGAAAAGGAGGATAAAAAAGAGGGAGAAAAGGTAGACAGCAGCAAAGAAAATACTGGAGAGAAAACAGACTGAATGGGGGTACAATAAAGAACTGGTTGGATATTTTTGGGACATCAGTAAAAGTTAAGAATATAACTTCCAATATTACACCATCACTCATTTTTCTAGCAACAAACGTCACACAGGTCCAGTAATATTTCTTGTACGAAAAGGTAAAAATTAAACTCTTTCTAAAAAAACAATGAAAAATACAATGAATTTGACATTTAGGAAATTAGAAAAGGTGTGACATGTAAATCTGGTACAAAATCACCACTGGAGACATTTTTTATATGTACATAAAAGTACTGTGAACTCTGGTATAGGAATGTTTGCGCTCAATGAATGTTACTTTTGTAGTGTGATTGGTTGGTGGGGTGTAAATAATTTATTCAATCCTCTCCTCATAAGTGAATCTGCCTGTACAGTTTGTGTGATTTTATGTCAAGATATGACGCCCAGTTTGAATTGTTTTGGATTGGTTTTACTGGTCAGAATGGGCTCAAATGATGCTTTTGGGGCAGATTGTGGAGTGAATCAAACAACAGGCAGCTCAACCCTCATAATGATATTACTCAAATTAAAAGAGCAACAACGGGACCGTGATTGAACTGATGTGACGCCAAAACATTCCAACAGCAGACCACCTGTCCTGACCTCTATTTTAATGCTAATCCATTTTTTGTGTCTCATAAGCATTAATCACAGTTTTCCAATTCAAAGAACCAAATTTGAGCATTTTGCATCTCACAGTTTTTTTTAATACAATCCAAATAAAATTACTGTGACGGTTAAATGCAGAAACAAATTCAGTTGGAAAAGTGGCTGTGAAGCCCTTTTCAGCAGACTTTTCCACTTCAAACTGGCAGTTTTAGGGAGCAAAGCAAGTTGTGTTTACATTTTTATTGTTTCATAATGACATTAAGGATTTATTTCAACTGAGATTTTGGTTTAAATAACTTAAATCATTCTCAGTATTATGATGTTACTCATTTTATTGTGGCTGAACATTTCCGGGGCTTTAGCCGCTTGATGCAGTGATTTCTCTGTTTGGATTTTTTTTCCTTAACTGTTTTGCTGCCTGTAATTGTGAGGAAATCATACAAGAACATATGCACATCTGTATAGCAGGGATGTATCCAGTGTAGAGTGTGCCATGTGAAACATGGCTAACCATTTGTTCACTGCCAAAACATCTGTACTGCCATCAAGGACCATCCAGGGTTGGGAGCAAACATTTGATTAAAAGAAATGTTCCACATCATAACTATAAGCTGCCAACTTAAGTCTGAATAACAGCACAGCTGGGTGAAATGGTTGAAATCATTATCATAATGTGAATTTGGTCATGGTTTCTAATATCTATCTACTGTAGATGACAGTAGGGCAAATGTATACAAAACCACAGAGCAAACAGATGAAACAAATAACTACTTTTGTTAATAGAAACTTGCTTTGAAACATGTTTTTGGCCAACAGAAATGTCTATTGTAATATGATCCTCATAATATATTTCTGCTAAACATGTATAAATTATGAATTATCGCTCAACCCTACATACAGAAAACTACAGCTGGAAAACTTGTCGAGGGTTTCTTCACTCACTCCTGTCTCAAACCGTGTGATAACTGGTTCATACAAGCAGATTAGAAAGGTTATAGAGCTACTGCTTCTCCCAAATCTTTCTCATTATTTGAATTACAAATTTGTTTTTGTGTTTCCCAGTTTATCCTTCAGTCTCTCTGTGCCAAAACCCCTTGTGGAAATTGTTCCCTTTGTTTCTATTATTGCACAGTGATGATTGTGAATTACATGCTCTTGACTGCTCATCTCCACACTATTTATTTTCCAGCCTTTTGTCTTGTTTTGTGTTAATTTGTCATCTTTGGCCTCACATATTGCAACAACTGCAACACTCCCTGCTCAGTAACTATGTTACATATAAAATTCATATCAGCATTTCCTCACAAATGTTACTCATGTCTTTTTTTTCCTTTTTAATCTTGACTTGATGATCTTTGAGTTCACTATGATGCGCATAATAGTCTTGTGCAATGCATTTAGATAAAGCTTACAGGAAAAGGTTTTCATTCATGGTGTTGTTTTAGTTGTTAGACTGAGAAATCATTAACTCTTCAGCATTAGTGTACACAAACACACACCTGCTTGGTTACCTCACAACACTGCTGCTCTCATTCAAACTCTCCTCCCTGCAGTTTCCTATAAAGTTATAAACACATTTGTTTTTAAAACTCAACATCACAAGTTACAGTTCTTCAGTTTAAGCAGTTCGCTTGCTGTATGCTACAGTTTTTCCAGTAGCTGCTTATTGTAGATGAATGGTATCTATTACACTGGAAATAATGGGTTAAATCATACAAGGAAGTACCTGTGTGTTCATTTACTGTGGGAGTAAAGTCCGTGAGAGAAGAAAACAGAGGGAGAGGTTCCTGGACAGGCACCATTTCCTCCTGGCGAGCTGGATCCCTTTTTTGTTTTTATCCTGAGTTTGATGCGGTTTACGTGTTAGATGTGATTACAGAGGTCAGTGTGAAGATCTGCTGGTGTTGTACTGCATCATAGAAATGGCCTATGAACTACAGAGGCAAGACTCACATCGGGTGTATGACTATATTGAAGGTTTGTCTTCTGGTTACATTTTTCTGTCAATTTTAATCATTTAGATAATATCTTAGTTGAATGAATATCTGCGTCATTTTTCTATTGATAAACAGTTTTCTTTTAATCTCACTGCATTGTTTTAACCCACATTGCTTGACCATGTACTTTGCTGTCTGTCACAGGGGATGGTTACCCCGGTGATCAGCAATCCCTAAGGTTGCGACGGGGCCAGTCTCGGATGTCCAATCAGAATTACCATCAGTACAACTGGAGCTCGACCCCTGCAGAGCAGGATGAAGAGAGCAGCAGTGGACCCCCCCGTGACCTCAGGAGCATCCCTATGCCCATGGCCCTGAAAAGAGCTACGCGGTACGACGCCTACTTCTGAGCAATCTCATTAACTGCTGTGTGTTGTTATCATTATTTATTTATTTTTATTTGTTTGTTTTTTTTAGTAATGTGCCTCTTCAAGTCGTAGATTGCAAAGTACAGTAAATCCTAATATGACTCTTTACTGTCACTATACACACACACGCACACACACACACACACACACACACACACACACACACACACACACACACACACACACACAGATATACACAGGAAGCAGGATGACACTAACAGTCTGTAATAAAAGAGGTAAGAATGGAAAAATTTCACAAAATGTAAACATAATAAGTCCATCTAATAACTAATATAACAGAGAAAATGACTCCTGACAATTCACTAGACTCTGAATTTACAATTGGTGAAAGTGTTGTTGTTTATTGGTCTGGGATGAAAACCATAGCTACAGTGTTAATCTCAGGTTGTACTAGATATGTTGCACATTGTTAAAGTGCTGTAAAAGTGACAGTGTTTCTAAATCTGAATGGTCAATTAAAGGGAGACTAAGCAACTTTTGTAAGAAAAAAACAATACATTCTTCTTCTTACAAAAACTGTTTAGCTCTGAAACATTTAAACACATCCTAGTTTAATTTGACAGACTCAGTTTTTTCCACTACAGCATCTAATAGTGCTATTGTTATATCCAGCTTCAGTATTTCACATTTACATAATTAGTATTATAACCTAATTTTCACTAGGCTGCTGTTCAGCAGAAGTTACAGAGCAGATGTTAGTTTTGCTTTAAAGTGTATGATTGTATAAAGGCCTATTATGAATTGATTTTTATTTAAAGAGTATATTTCATTTTTTCCAACACAAATAACAATTAAACCACTATAAGTAAACCAATAGCCACTAAGTGGTTCGCTAGGTAACACTAGCAATTAATTTAAAGGTGCAGAATTTAGTCGCGTCTAGCGGAAACAAACTTGGCAGAAATGGAATATAATATTCATAAGTATGCTTTAATTAGTGTATAATTACCTAAAATGAATGTTATTTAATGTTTGTTTTCATTAACTTAGAATGAGCCCTTTATATTTACATAGGGAGCAGGTCCTCCTCCACAAAGGCCACTGTGTTGCACCACCATGTTTCTACAGCAGCCCAGAACAGACAAACCAAACACTGGCTCTAGAGAGGATCTATTTTATTTTTTGCAGCCACCGTAGTTTCTCCTACTTGCTTCAGTTGATTGTAATCTTTAACCTCACCACTAAATGCCAATAAATCCTACACACTGGTCTTTTAATTGTCAAGATAGTTTACTCTATCATTAACACCACAATTTACACAGTTCCTTTGAGGAAATGTCTTTAATTTAAATTATGGACCTATAACAAAAATGTAAGCCATTTAAGTGTTTTAAAAATGTGTCTGTTACAGGCAGGTGCAGCAAATGCAGGTACCTGTGGTCTCCAGAGGGGAGTCCTGGAAACGAAAGAAGACCAAACCTCTGCTAAAACTCAAACATGGCATCAGGGAATTTCTCTACTTTTTCTCTCTGTGGAGAAGCTCTTTGCAAAAGATTGGAGGTAAACCTTCAGCTAGTTATTTTAAATGGACATTAATCCTGCTGCATTATGTATTTAATTTGAATACATTTTTGATCATTTTGTTTCAGAATGTATTCTACATATGTGGTTTGAATGCATTTATCAGTTTGAATGAAGTGTGGACTTTTGGCCCCACAGGGAACTTTGGAGGTGGTGTCCAGTCATACTTCCTGTTCCTGCGATTCTTGGTGGTGCTAAATTTTGTTTCCTTCTTATTGATTGCTGGATTCGTCCTCATCCCCAGCATTGTCTTCAGACATGTTGGGAGCAGTCTTGTTAACAACACTGGTAATGACCTGCCCAGACAATATTTCATTTCACTTTAACACACAGCAGTTATGTCTTGAATTCTAACATTTTAGGGAAATTATTTCTCACAAAACTGGAAGTCTTTTCACAGATTGAAGTAACAGTTACCTAGCAACAGCCTTGCCTCTGAGGATGGGGTCTATGTAGGAGTTACTATAGACAGCATCACCAGCTGTGGAGCTCGCCTCAGAAATACAATGAAGAAATGCTCACCAGTGCATGAGCAGAAGATTTTTACTCCCAAAACAGTATTTAAGGAAAAGATGTAAATAATAATAGTTATAAAATAAAGAGGATAAGTGTTGTAAAGATGTCATCATTTACAACTGAGGACGTGAGCTGGAATCCACTCTCCATCCTTAAAGCAGTTTTTATCATTTTTGCATGCGTCACTTTTTTCAAAATAGTAGACAGATTTCTCTGTTTATTAAATAAAACCCTTTGATTTTCTAAAGCTATGTGAGGAAACTTGCTTTATCTCTTGAGACACTTTGCCGTTCAAATGTGCCACAGGCGTGCATGTAATCACCGCTGCAGATTTTTCTTCTCTTTCTCTTTTTCTGCTCTTTCTACTTTTTGAAAAAGTTCTGAAAACCTTAGAGCGACAATATGACCTATCTGTTCAGAGAGGTGCAGGGAAACGTAAAGAAGTGCAGTAATCCCTGCGTATGCATGCATCTATCCTAAAGCTTTCTGTGTTTTCCAGGTCCAGAAGAATGCATGGTTTATGACCCTAATCCTCAAGGCTTGGTGGTCTTCTATTCTTACTTCCTTGACTTACTTTCAGGAACGGTGAGGAACTTTGCACAAATTAAATAAACTGTTATCGTTGCAGAACGTATAGCCTAACAGATATTTATGATTATTACACTTTTGGCCTTGTGTACATGTTGTTGTGTTTTGTTAATGATAAGTCAGTTTTTGCTCAGTTTGTCTTGAAAAAGAACCAACCAATGTGCCTTTTTCACAGCAGCAGACATTTTGACTTGTCATAGTGGGAAAAGCACAAGTATTACTAATAACATTGATATCTTGGAATTAAGTCATTGTTAATTTTACTATTTATACCAGTGCTTCTCCTACCGTAACATATTAAACTGTCTCCCTTGAGTAAACCCTATAGTCTTAAATGTATACTATTTGATCATTCTAAACACATCTAAAAAAACAAACTAAAGGTCCTTTTTTTTTTTTTTTTACTGCTTGTATGTTTTATATTGTAAAACTGAAAGCAAAGGAACCTTAAAACAAAGTTAATTTGAAGTGTATTGTATAATGTTAATTTTATCTTATAAACTGGAGCTGAGACCTACATTTTTAAAATGAAAGTTGATGTAGTAACTTAGTGAATGATTAATATCCAAACAGACTATTTCCATACTTGATTTGCAACATTTAAAATGACAAACAGGTTTCAAAACCCTCCGCATCACCCAAAAATACATAGCATGACTTCAGTGTCCTCAATGTTACTTGTTTTAAAATGCTTTATTCCTTCATATATATTTTTCTTTTTTATTTGTTATTGTCTCATATATATTTAACCTAATTTATATTTTTGGTGTAATTTTATTGGTTTTATTATTACATTCCCATTATTTTCATTTTTATTTCTCATGTACATTAGTCTCAAATATTTTTTACTGTTTACATGTGTACAGTCTTATAATCAGGATTTCATCATCTGTATAGCATCTTGAATTGCACTAACCTGTATGAAAGATGCTTTAATATAAATTTTAATTGTTGGACTGATTCTTTATTGATTAAAGTACATTTAAACCACATCCCATGTATGTTTGGTATATCAGACATGCTTTTCTGAGATCCTCCTCCTCTTTGTTCAGGGTTTCATGGAGTATTCATACCTCTTCTATGGCTTCTACAACAACACGATAGTGGTGGACAGTAACTTCTCCTACAACATCCCTCTGGCCTACATCTTAACTGCGGTCTTCTACTTTGCCTTTTGTCTCATTTGCATCATAGAACGGTCAGTCCCACAAACAAACAATTCCAGGTTCAGTAATTCAACCAAGCCTTTGTGTGTCTATGTGTGTTCAGCCTTGTGAGTCAATAAGTGAACAAATGACATTTCAAAGCCTGAGTCAAGACTTCAGTCACCTTGACCTGCATTTGTATCCTCTTCCCCGGCTGACTGCTTACACACAGCATGGGGACTGCAGCTCGAGTTGCTGTGGCAACGGGAGGCAGCGCTGTGGGCAACTACAGCCTGATAGTGTTCATCGGCTGGGACTATGGTTGCCTGGGAGACCGAGCCACCAAACTGAAGCAGAAGAACATCCACTATAGGCTACAGGTCAGAGGGGATCTGTCCTACTTAACAGAATGGAGGACAGTTAGGAAAAAGAGATACTGAAGCAGATTCACACAGTCATTGCCTGTTAGTGACATGCATTCAGATGACCAATCGTCTCTTTTCTCTCTCTGTGTCCCTTTCAGGTGGATCTGGAGGAAGAGAGAATAAAGAAACAGGCAGCCACTCTGACATCGGCTCAAAAAATTGTTTTACACTCACTTCGTGTTTTTATGGTTCTTGTTTCTTCGGGGCTCATCGTAGCAGCCTTTTACGGCATCTTCGAGGCCACAACCTACAGCCAGGTAAATGATGTAAAAGTAGAGTGATGACGCCCATGTGGCTTTATTCAAATCTTGAATGAACAATGAAACAATGAGGCCTATTTATGTCAAAACAGAAACAGAGCGAAGCGCAGGGGATCTTGGGTTTGATTTTTCAGTACCTACCTTCCATTGTCATCACCGCTGGAAACTTTGTGGTGCCTCTGTTGTGTGACCAGATCGCCTTAATAGAGCGTTACAGCCCCAGCACTACTGTCGTAGTTGCACTATTAAGGTTTGTACTGCTGCCTCTGTGAGAGAGTGATTATGTTAAAGTATTTGCATTAAGTGCATTTGTATTGATGATAAAATGCTTTAAAAACTGAGAAAATAATCCTGAGATTTTACAAAGCCTGATGCAAAAATTACAAAATAGCATCTGGTCTAATCTGTGTGTTAATAACCCATGCAAGCTCAGTCACACAATCACAATTGGTTGATTAGTAATTCTCCATTTGTCTTCCATGTAGGGCCGTGTTTCTGCGCCTGGTGAGTTTGGGTGTTCTCCTTTACACCCTGTGGAGTCAGATCACCTGTGAAGGGGGGTCAGATCATACGAATAACAAATGTACATTGTGCCAATACGACCATATGACCTACCAGGTGACTATACTACCAGGCTCAATGAGAGCATGCAAATTACTTAATGATGCTTTTCCAGTTTAGTTTATTTTCAGCTGCACTGATCTTTAATCTTAAAGCAGGATGAACAAGCAGGACTGCAGGGGCTTCACAAGTTGCTGTTTGACAAGTACTTTAAAGGAAAACAAGGAGGAAATGCATACATATATCTGTTCTTTTAATCTATCTATCTGTCATGTCTGTATTTATGTGAACAAAGAGTTCTGTTTGCAGTTTGTTTTTGCATCAACACATTATATATAGAGAGAAAGCTCCAAGTCAGCAGGTTTAGCTGAGGGCTACAGTAAATAAAAAGAATGAGATGGTGTTGGTTTGCCAAACACCTCAACAGAAAAAAAGAGAATATTAAATAATTATGCCTGAACTACATTTTGCACCTGTTACTACTTAATAAAGTCATTAGTGACAAAGACAAGAACTCTTGGTTTGTACAGACAGTTTTTCACCAACTCATAGTGATAAAATTAGCAGACACAAAATGCCAAACTCAGAATAATTCATAACAGCTCGTGTGTAGTTTTAAGATCAGAAAATAATGTGATGACCCAACCCTAACCCTAACCCATCATTAACTAGAGCCCGACCGATATATTGGTCAGCTGATATTATCTGTCGATATTAGTTTATCACAGAACAATTGGTAAAGGCATATATGTTGTCCGATATGTGCTGATATGTATATTTTTTAATTATATAGGTGACATTTTATGTGTATTTGATCCTTCTTCTTAATTCAGTTCTAATATATACTTACCTGTTTGTTTGTTGTTGTTGTTTTTTTTTTTTTTTTGGGGGGGGGGGGGGGTCATTGCAAAAAAAAAAGAAAAGTGCATTCACGTATATATAAAATTATCAGTCAATATATCAATATCAGAATTTTTTTATTCTCTGATATCAGAATTGGCATCTTCCCCAAAAATCCAGTATCAGTCGGGTCATAGTCCCGAGTTTGGACTTTGTGGGAAATGTCAAACTGAACAAACCATGCGTAATTTTTGAATCTGCTCAGCATGTAAACATTATGAGGCAGTTTGATCTTTTCATGTGTTGTCTCTTCATGCAGTGCTGGGAAACACGAATGGGACAGGAGATGTACAAGCTGACACTGTTTGACTTCCTCATCAACATCGCTATGCTCGTACTGGTTGAGTTTCCACGCAGGTACAAATCATTATTTCATATGTTTCAAAAACTGTCCAAATTTAATATGAATGTAATACATTCAGACTATTTTGACAGTGACAGACTCTGTCATGTGATGTGCTGTGTTTTTGTGTCAGGATGGTGGTGGACAACTGGTCCAATAAGCTGGCTCAGTGGGTGGGTCGACAGGAGTTTGTAGTTTCTTCCAACGTGCTCGGCCTGGTTTATGGTCAGACTGTGGTGTGGACGGGGGCTCTTTTTTGCCCCCTGCTTCCGGTCATCAACACCATAAAGTTTTTCATCATCTTCTACTGCAAGAAGGTGAAGATATTGTTTTTTAACATGGAGAACATTTCACACAATGGCAGTATTACACAGCACTCAACGCTTTGGTTTCATTCTTAACCCTGTTTCATGACTCCACTGCTTCTTTCCTCCTCAGATCACACTCTTCAATAATTGTCGGCCAGCCTTGAAGACGTTTCGTTCCACCACCTCCACCTTCTTTTTCCTGGTGGTGCTCACGTTTGGCTGGGGCCTGGGCATAGTCGTCATGATTTACAGTTTAGCTCAGTGAGTGCTGATTATCGTCTTCTCCTCTGTAACGGTTACATTCAGTTAAGCAATGGCTATAATAATAATGAAGAAATACAGATGAAAAGTGGACAGTGAGAGTATTGCTCCAGTTGTGACTCTGCATGTCAAATAGTAAAGCTAAAAAATCTGAGGTGTCATGACAGTGGAAGGCATTTTAGATCAAATGATTTGCTCTATCGTGTTATGTTGTATTATTTTATATGGTTATGGTTGTATTATATGGTTCAGGAGAATTGTTTCCTCTTCCCACCCAGGATCCGTCCTTCAATGAGTTGCGGGCCTTTCCGTTTCTTACCCATAATGTGGGAAATTGTTCCAACCTCTTTCTACAATCTGACCAAAACAACACAGGAGTTTCTATTCTTCATTGGCTCACAGGCATTCTCAATCCCTCTCTTTGTATTATCCTGGTGAGTGAAACAGTGGGATAACTACTGATAAACACAATGCAGCATATAAATTGAATATAGAATACACCTTATACTGTACATGCATATTATATGGTCCTTCATATTTCATTTAATGTTTTATGATGTATAATCATGTCTTCTCTCTCTCCGATAGTGTGCTGATGTGTTATTTTGTAGCTTTAGCATCAGTCTATGGAAAAAGTGTTGCTCTGCTAAGAGCTCAGCTTAAACTGGTAAGCTGTCAGCATTTACCCTTTGATTAAAAATGTAGCACTTATTTATTCAATTTGTAAATTTTTTTTAATCATTTTTAGGTTGCGTAACTTCCTAATACTTACAGATATAGATTTTTACTAATGCATTTGTGGATCTTTGGCTTGCAGGAGGGCCGCGACAAGCAGTTCTTGGTCAAACAGATTGAGCAGTTCACTCGGAAACAGATACCGAACCAGCATGACTGAACATAAAATATGGACTATGCGACACAATAAAGCTGATTTTTAATGTCAGCTTCATATACACTTCATATACTGTTTATTATAACACTACCTAAATTATGTAATCAAAACAAAACATATATAAAAACAATGTAGGCCTACTGTGAATAATATTGATATTCTCATA
Source organism: Scomber scombrus (assembly GCF_963691925.1). Classification (NCBI taxonomy): domain Eukaryota; kingdom Metazoa; phylum Chordata; class Actinopteri; order Scombriformes; family Scombridae; genus Scomber; species Scomber scombrus. Next base: position 18,889,298 of record NC_084976.1, on the reverse strand, counting down.
CAATATATATATATTGTGCCTGATATGTTTTTTTCAACACAAAAAAAGTTCAATTACCTGATTAAAACTATTCAAGAATCTCCACCTTCTCTCTCATTCGAAAGTCCAGACTCCATGAAGATGTAAATCTTAACTGTAATTGCTGGAAGTCACTTGTGTTCCAGTAAGGCTGGGTATTGTTACTCAATACCTCGACTGAAATGAATCGATACCAAGTAGTATTGAAACATCTCCCTTCAAATGATACCTAAAGACGATCCTTTTTGCACTTTTATGACTTTTATTTGCAAGAGTATACATCTATTCAAATACACACATACATGAATTTATAAGTTTGTGTGATGTATGCTGTGGCCCATATGCTGATTTTGAACATTTTATATTCAATAGCCTAAATGTTAATAATTTGAAAACTTTAAAAAAGCATTAGTGTAAAAATCTAATCATTTAGATGTGGAGGAGTGATGGCATTTTATTTAATTTCAATGCTTCTATTCCTATGATGGGTATTAAATGAAGTACTAAATTGGTATCAGTATCACTTTAAGGGTACTTCAAGAATGGACTTTACAGGATTCAAGAAACTTTATCTGTAGGACACATCTTGTGTCTGGTAGTAGAACTTTTAAAAAGATGCCATGAATGTAAAGGTTCCTCATTTGACTATTATCTAATTATTTATTTTCATTTTACACAATAAAATGAGAGGAATCATAGCACCATCTAGTGTCAGTTCCGTGTTTCTGCAATCATGTGTTAATGTTTACTTCCTCTTTGGCTCTTCCTGTGGGCCAGGCTAGACAGCAAGCGAGAGCAACTCACCTCTCAGCGAGAGGAATTTTCATCTCATCTTGTAATGTAGACTTGCTCAAATGTATAGTTGTTGTGAGGGAGCAAGTTAAATGTTTGTTTGCTGCCCTGACGTTGAAAGTTGAAAAGTAAGTTAGCTTCTACTTGCAGTAAAGGAACGACTCTTGCTAGCTAACACGTAAACATTGTGTGTATTTTCACTTTTTTACATTCTTAAACCGTACTTATGTAATATTCAGCTCTACTAACTTCCCTTTACTACATTCTTAATTGTATTTATGATCACACGGATTTCGTTTTCTGCCTGTGCTTGCTTGCTCATTCCTACTTCAGTCGACGCTAGCCTTGCTCAGCTAGTTAGCAGCTAACTTACAGTAGCAACAGTCGCCAAGGCAACCATGAACATCCTTCCGAAGAAGAGCTGGCACGTCCGCAACAAAGACAACGTCGCGCGCGTTCGGAGGGACGAGGCTCAAGCTGCTGAGGAGGAGCGCGAGGCCAAGCGTCGCGTGGAGCGTGCAGAGCAGGAGGTGACCGGTGATGATGTCACGTTGTTTACCTCGATGATGATGATGATGTCATGAGTCAAACTTTTGGATAATCCAGTGAATTAAATACTGAAAGGAAAAATGCTAATTTCCCCTAAATCCAATATGACTCATGATTCATCAATTAGGCCCAACTCATCAGTGCAGACTGTGCATGATGTCTGGTTTAGTCAGACTCTGTTTTCATCAGCTATGTGTCAGTATTTGATGTATGTGGTGTTACTATAACAGTAGGTGAACACAATATTCAGATATATGTATTCCTCTCTCATCACTTACATTAAAAGTGCATTATAAAAGGATCTGCAAATGAATGGAAAGGAGGAATGATTACAGCATGACTGACTATTGTTTTAAGACAGACTTGAACATTTGTGAACCTGTCCTTTAAGTTAGAGTAACTAAATAGCGCTGCCCATTAAATACCTGTAATACGAAGGTTTTATTAGCCTTTATAGTTTCAGTTTGAAATAATTCCTCTCTTTTGCACCACAGGCACGTACACAGTATCTGAGAAGGAAATCTCGAGCAGCTCTCGAGTCAGCAGGAGGAAGCAGGGATGATGAAGAAGATGAACAGAGCAGAGGGAGTGGAGCTCTGGAGCATCTCAATCTTTTTCCTCTTGAAGACTCTTCAGAGAAGAAGGGAAATGAGGAGTATCTCAAAGAAAAGAAAGAGGAAAAGGTGATGGTGCTTCTGTCCATTCTTATTCACCACACAGGTCACCCAGCCTGTGTCTGCAGCTTTGGCCTCATGCAAGTCCAGCACTGTTCAGCTTTAGTATGAGAAAACAGGTTACTGTTATCAGCTTCCTGTAAAGAGCCTCACTGGTTATCATTGGAGGATGACTAGTATGGTAGCTTACTACAGCAGCCTCTGAGCACAACACTAGGACTTTTGTCCTCTGCCATCATTTCTTATTGTCTCCAGGGCTGCAACTAACGATTGTTTTCATTATTGATTAATCTACAAATATATATTTTTAATTGATTTAGTCTATATAATATCAAAAAGTAATGAAAACTGTCCATGAATTCCCTAGAGCCCAAAACTAATGTCTTCAGAAATATTCTTTTGTCTGACCAAAAGTCCAAAGATACTCAGTTTATAATGATATTAAATGGAAAAAATCCTCACATTTGCATAGCTGGAAAATTAGGATTTTGGATGTTTTTTTGCTTGAAAAATCACTGACGTGATTAATTTATTATCCCAATTGTTGCTGTTTTTTTTTTTTCTTCAATTGACTTTCTATTCTTACAGTAATTTATTGTATTCATAAATTAACCCAATAGAGCTTTCAGTCACATCTAGTGACCTTCATCCATTGATGGAGATTGTTTAGTCGTCATGGAGATATCTATGATTGAAGTGATTGAACTAAAGAAACAGAAACAACCATCTGTTATCATGTGACTGAAATCTTATATACAGGTCACATGATAACAGTTATCAGCACCACCAGGAAACTCAATCTGCTGATGAAAGTCATGAAATGTGGCTGAAAGCTCAAAAACCCTAATGATAAGGTTTTGGTATTTGTCAAACTGCTGTTTCCAAGGTCAAGAATAAACCTTCAAACTCAACTTATATTAGATTATTCTCACCATTTGCCAAATTAGATTTCCACCATATTATCAATATTTCAGTGATAACAATAAATAAACAAACAGCTTAGTCTGGAAACACCTTTTCAAGCACCAGGATGAGCAGACATGTGAACAACAGTATGGTATAAATGACGATGTCTTCAGAAACTTGTTTTTATACTCTATGTTTAAATGTATGTAATGTATAAAATGTGTATAACTGCACCACTGGGAGTGACTGGGAAAGGAGGCTGTGATCCCAGTTCAGATACATGACATGATTGTTTAAGTCCGACTTTAATCAATCAGACATGCCAAGTTGCATTTTGTAAACTGATTGCGTTTACTTCACACTGGTATATCTGGACATTTAAAATCAGTGGAAGTGGTCAGACTGTGGTCAGAAAACTTAATGTTGGCGCGCAGGTGGTCCAGTGGTTAGAGCGCATGCCACGTACACAGCAGACCCCGGTTCGAATCACGGCCGGAGGACCTTTACTGCATGTCACACCCCCCTCTCTCTCCCATGATGTCTATCCGCTATCGATAAAGGTGTCTGTGCCTGAAAAAAATCTTTAAAAAAGAAAACAATGTATTCTGGATGTAGCCAGGCCACAATGTGATACAGTTTTATTATCAAATCTCAAAAAAGCTCGAAATGTCAGATATTAGCCAAAGGAAAAAAAAACAATCATTTTTTTATTCTTGCTTGTTTGTCACCGCTGTCATCATACAACAGATTTTACTCACTGTTGGTTTTCTTTGTTTTTCCAGGAGAAACAGGAACGTGCCATCGGCTTACTGGTGTCTCTGGGACCCCAGCCAGGGTCTGAGGTCACTCCGTGGTACATGAAAACCAGCGAAGAAAAAGAAGAGAAGAGAGAAACAGAAAAGAGGAAGGGAGTAAGTGAAGAGGAGAAAGAGAAGAAGGACCGTAGATTGAAAGATAGTTTGGACCCTTTGAAAGATATGAAGAAAGGTCTCGGTGTGAAACAGCACAAGAGCAAGAAAAAGGATAAAAGAGACAGAGGGGAGAAGAGGAGCAGTGGAGAGAGGTACAAATGTCGATATCACTTGCCTAGCAGTTGCTTATTATCTAAAATATTTAAAACATTTCTTGTAATAATAAATAAGAGCACATTTTTCTGATATATTCTTGTCATTTAATGAATAATTTTCCTCTGAGTAATTTAGAATATCTACAATATTTTGCATTCATTTCTTTTCTTTTTTTTTTAACAGAAATCCTTACCTAATTTCAGATTTCTTATATTCAGGCTTTGGTGATAATATGGAGAGTATCATCATGCAGAGATAATAAAGCTGTCTGTCCTGTCTTTTCCAGCTCCATTGAAAGGTTGCGTGCTGAGCGTTTACAGAGAGAGGCTGAAGAAAGGAGGAAAACCCAGGCCCTTATCGATCAGAGGAGCGGCAAAGGGAAGGATTCAGGCAGGGTGGTGCAGGAGCGGGACATGCCGTACAACAGCGCCTTCTTCCCAGAACTTGCCCGAAAGCGTCAAAGGCGGGATCGAGACAGCTGGAGAGATGAAATTTTGAAATCGTGATAATGTGTTTCTTCGTCGCCTCTGAAATCTAAACTGATGAGACAGCGAGAGGTGTTAATCTGCAAATGCTGGAAGAAGATATAAAATCCTAAAAAAAAAAAGAAGATAACAGTAAGTAGGTAAAGAGCCAGATTACGAACATGGTTGTGACCTGGTCGTGGTATTGTCAGGATGTTGATAATGAGGCAGTTTATAAGCTAAATAGGATTAGTTTCTGTCCTCTCTGTCCACAGGAAGGTCAGAGGTCAGGTTCCGCTGCAGCTACTTCACCCCCTGCAACAGTTCACACATGAACACATCAGCGGGGCAGATGGTCGCCATCACAGGGGGGCTTGAACCCAGGCTGTCAGCAAATAAATACCCAATGAAAAGATGATAGCGTGATATGAATAATTGTGAAAAAAGAAATCAAAGCGTGGTAAATTATGTAGGTAATGAGCTCACTGTTATATATTACGGGCATGTTGCTGTAAAGGTTGATAGTGTTACAGGTAAACCATTAATATTTGTTCTCAAAGAAAAGTCTGAAAGTAATTTGTGCATTTTTATTAAATACAGTTTTTGTCTAATTAAGGTAAAATAATAAATCTGATGAGACAAAGTCAATTTTGGTTTGCTTTCCGCAACATTGTATCACACCAACATCACCAAGCAACACAAAAGATGGAAGACTGACTCTTTTTTTTTTTTGCTATAACATATTTTATCAGTGTGTGGTTTTAAAATACACTCAGCCTACAATAATTTCTAACTTCGTTAGTGTTTTAATGTTCAGTTTTGTTAAAACTGGGGTTCAGCGGCTGTACTTTGTGCTGCTGTTGTTACCGAGATCTTTGAACAACTCTTATATCAAAGAACCGACTGCAGCCTCCAGTCATTGTAAACGTGAGTTAACTCCTCTTTGAAACAGTGTAAAATAATCTGTACATTGTAACCTTCATGAAGGCAGGATTTATTTATTTATTTTTTGTTGATGTGGACCTGCCGAGGCGTCAATAAAGTCTTGTTATTATTATTATTATTATTATTATTATTATTGTTGCTTAACACTGCATTAGTTTTACCTAGGTTTACCTGATAAATTGGTAATAGAGTGTAAATTACATTTTTAGACAACTGTAATCTATTTTTGCTATATGTCTAAAATATTTTTGATAGTTTGGTCGTGACAGTTCACTCACTTAAAACAGGTAGATTTAATCAGAAAAAGTTTGTTTTATTTGTGAAAAGGGCGTGGTTAATTAACATATTCTTTTGTATAATTATTAATAAACTTCCATATTGTTTGAGTAAAATTTAACCCATTTTGACATTTAAAAACAGTTAAAATAATATACATTTTATGACTTTTCCTGAAGTGGCCCAGAAAACAAAAATGGAAATATTTCAAAATGATTATTATAATTTATGGTTCTAAATGGTTATAATTAAACCTACTATCCAAAAAAGTTGCATTCTTAACTTCAATTTCCTTCCAATTAATAGAAATAATTAGGACTGTTTTCTCCTGTTTTAGATAACATGAAATCATAATACAGTGTGATTGTTTTTCATGATATGATTAATCACTCGTTTATTAATGACTGATAAGACATGTATGATTGTAAAATACATAATGGTTCAAAATTTGGTGTAGGGACTTATTATAAAGGGATACTTTGGAAAAATAAGACCCAGTCTAAACTATAAAGGGTCAAAATATAAACAGTAAGGGTTAATGGGGCCATAATAACATCACATCCAGGATTCTTGATGCAAAATGTATTTAAAAAATCCAATATGAGATCAATATAAACGTACTAGCCTACTTATCACCACATACATTATCTCATTATCTCCCTGTGGGAATATTATATCAGATTTTATTTATTAATTGTTTTTTGTTTTTGGCATTATGATGATGAAGCTGGACCATGACAATGCGCGCCGTGTGTGTCTGACGTAGGCTGGCGGAGGAGAAAAACACAGACATCCCTCCAACACTGAGAGACGGAGGTGGTGGAGGGGAGGGGGGAGAGAAAGGAGGATATCTAACAGGAGAAACAGCGGACGGTTGTTTTCACACACGGAGGCTGAGCAATAATGTATGATGAGCGGGGCTGAGGATGCACAATAGAGCATCTCACACACCGTGTTTAATTGCGGATTAGAGGAAGGGGGGAGGAGGTGGAGGAAGGAGGAGGGAGGGAGGGAGAGCACAACAAGGAAGGGAAGGAGACGCTCTTTATTATTAGGAGAGAAGCGGAGGGGGTGAGACAGAGACAAGCGTGAGTCGGGAGAGACGGCACAGACCGTGGCAGGGGGGACGGGAGAGAGCAGGACACCGACAACGACAGTCGGATCGGATGCTCGGATGCTGTTGTTGCTGCTGCTCCGGACACGGCGACGATGCGGCCACACTGCTGGGTGATGGTGGCGCTGGCGGGGATCATGTCGTACTTCAGCCCGGAGAGAGCCCTCGGAGCCCCGCAGAGGGAAGGTGAGCGGAGGAGGAGGGAGAAAGTGGGGGTTTGAAAACCTGTCAGTGATGCTGGAGAAAGGAGGAGAGAGAGGGGGGATGTAGTCAGTGATGAAAAGGCCTCCCGACACTGTATTATCAGCTTGTATGACTGAGACATAATGCGAATTATTATTGCAGTACTAGGCTGACTTTAGCAAAACAGGAGCAAGGCTGATTGGGTGATGGGTAGGGTACCATATTTGCATGCAGTGATGAAAATATTGGGGAGGAGGGGGGTGTTTCGATTTTGGGCCTCACATCGATGGCATTTTAAAAACAGCACATACTGTATGAATAGCAGACTAAACCCGTCGGTCAGTGCGAGATATTGCAGCCTCCAAATAGCCTGCGCTTGGCTCAGGAGATTATTTAGCCTTTTAACCACTGCTGGCATCTTTATTTTTCTGAATATTGCCTCCTTCCCCCAAGATTTTGGCAGAGTGTTGTGTTTGTGTAAGTGTGCAGTCATTGTATTGTGGTGTATTGTTTTGATGAGAGCTGTTGGCACGGGGCTGGTGGAAAAGGCCTTGTGTTAGGTTCCTATTTATATGCAGTGTCTGTCTGGACATCTGTCTAGGGAAAGATGAAAGAATAGCTCTGCACAAGAATTGTGCTCCAGAAGTGGAGCCACTAGTTGTGTTTGTAGTGCATGTTACACTGGCAGGAGGGTCATTGAGATTATATATTTAGCCCCTGTGTTGAAGGTGTTATGATCAGCATTTTGCTGTGTTTCTCTCGCAAAGCTAAAACTCATGCAGGATTATTTCTAATTTATTGGAATCCAGGGTGCCAATATTTCTTTATTAGCAACAGATCGGGCCCCTCACCAGCCTACAGTTTGATACAATGGTGGTTTTAAATGCTGAACACATCTTCAGTTACCTTTGCTCAGGCCGCCTGATGTGTGAAACAAGTGAATCTTGATGAGTCTGTGCTACAACTTTTTTTGAGAAAGAAAACAGGAGAAAAAAAACACAAAAACAAGAAGAGCTCAAAGTGTTAATTACAGTCAGACTTTAATATTGATCCCAAACACAATCATCACTTCTTTGTGTCCTCGTATTTTTAGAAGCATGTTGATCCTCTTCTTCTTTTTTTTTGCAATTTTTTTTAAGCTCATGAATTATTAAATTTACTTCTAAATTGATGTATGCTGTGTTTACAATATCATGACCTTGTGAATGAATGCATGTTTGGACGAGGGACACTGAGGATGAAGTTAGGATAGTTGTGAGAGCACAGACTCAGTACAGAGAAAACTTGGCTTATTTTTTAAAATTATTTTCTCATATTTATAATTTCAGACTGTTATGTAGTTTTTTTGTGTGTTAATGTTTTCAGATATGTGTTATGGGATGCACATAATATCAGTGAAAGTAGAGAGTAGATAAGTCTTCACAAGGTGAAACTGTGACTAACCAATGTTTTTGTTCTTGCAAAGATTTATTTTCAAGTTTCAATATAAATGTTTATATTATTTACGTCCTTCATTGTATTAAGCGTGAGGACGCCGTCTGACTGTTTCAAGGTGTTATTGTTCCTCTCTCATGTCATTTGTCATAACTGATATAATGTTTGACGTATTTTAGCTGCAGTAATTTAAGTGAAACCTGTAGTTAACACCTGAAGGGTATTTAACCACCCTGCCCTGCCCCTTTTCTTTTCTACAGATGGTTCACTTCCCACAATCGACTACGTTGAGGTACAAATATCAAATGTCCCGATCCCTCCCTCTCTCACCTGAGTAGTAAACCTTCCTGATTTGAGTAATTCTTTTCCAGTTTCCAACCCTTCCCAATTAGCGCTCCTTTTTTTACCTAAATGACAACTCCTCCCCTGCTTCTTAACTGTGTTTCCTGAGTGGAATGCCATTTCTGATATTTCCCCCTCCCCATGCTTTTTTCCTTACTGGAATGGTATATTCTCCCACTTTCAAACTTGAATTCTTTAATTCCAGTCTCTATTTTCTTTTACTGATTCAGACAGTGTTTTTTTTTTTTAATATCTTGGACGTAGTTTCTTTTCCTGTTTTTTCCCCCCAAATCCCTGATGCAAGCTGTCCATTGGGGTTCTCCACTGTGTCCCAAACCTGCCGCTAAGAAAACGCTCCAATGGTTTCCCTCTAAACAAAACACCTGTTTAACAAGACTTTACACCTTTCTGAGTCAGTGAAATCTTTTTTTTTGCTTCTCACTGACTCAAACCTAACAGTGTGTCCCCCCTTATAGAAACACAAACACCCTCAACAGCTGTATTAAACCCTCTCCTCCCTTGTATTTCTTCCTCTCGTCCCCCCTCTGTCTTCCTCTCAGTTTCTCAGACCAGGGCTGCATCCCTCTCTCCTCCACCCTACGTCGTCATCCTCATCTCTTGCTCGGGGCTCGTCTCTTTTGTTCTGCTGCTCCTCACCTGCCTGTGCTGTAAGAGAGGAGGAGTGGGATTCAATGTAAGTCTTCAACATGTAAGAAATTTATTCACCTCTCTGCCTTTTTTGTTTTGTCACACAGTTTGCATGCCTGTATGGTTTTCATGTAAGCTCGCCTCGATATGAACTGCGGCCGTGCACAAGGCTTTGGTCTGGAAATGGAAACACGAGTCAATAATTCCAATTTAATGAAGTAGAAATGGTCAATAATCATCTCTCAGTCTAATCTTGACTAGTCTTTTAACCTCACAGTGTTGTTGCTTAGCTGACAGACAGGGTGTAATTAGAATTAGAATTAGGCTGATTTCTCATTGTCTACTCCTCATTTCAGCCATATTTTTGAGTGAAAGAGTACTGTTTATTTGTAATCATACATCATACTAGTATTGTGATGCCTATATATTCTATGTTTCAGGAGTTTGACAATGCAGATGGGGAGGAGTGCTCCGCAGGATCCAGTCCTATCCAGGAGGACAGCCTTTCATCGTGTCCCTCCCTACCGGAAGTCTACACCTTACCCATCAGAGACAGGCCCAATTGCCCCGCCCTGCAGGATGGAGCAGGTAACAACCTGAAACAACTCTCCTGCATAGCTGTGTGCTCAAGCTTCAGCTTTCTTATGAAGGGTTTTTGAAGCTGCGCTCACACGAAAGCCAAAAACGACCTGCAGTAAACTCCCTCAGGGTCTGTTGCCTGAATCACTGATGTGGATCCAGTAAAGGTCTCAAAAAGGGAGTAAAAACATAGCATTGGACTCCCTGCTGAACTTCAGTGGATGGGAAACTATGATCTGAGGAAATTCTGCATCAGTGCTCTGTTTGAGCAGGCGAAGTTGGACATTTGGTTGACTTGTAGTGACAGCGTGAGAGGGTTGTGCCCAAAGACCATGCGGCCACGCTGACGAAGGTTGAGAATGGGGGTTTTTGGCTCAGGAAGGGTGCTGAGTCAGATGACAGTGCAAAATATGTGGTAGTTTGTATTTAAATGTTGACTGTATTTATGAGCAGCACCATATCTTTTTTTAAAGCTTATTTCTGTTCCTATTGTGAAATATTATGTCATTAAAAAGCATCAAATGCAGGCGTCTGTGACCCTGATCTTTTTTTATTTCTCCTCTTCTTTTTTTTTTTAACAGACTCCAAGTCTCAGTGCTTCAAAAGACACACTCTAAACTACCTTCAGGAGATAGGAAATGGCTGGTTCGGAAAAGTAAGATAATCACCTCCCATATTCAGATATCATCTCATCTTTTGTGTTGTCATGTTAAATATGAATCATAGATTGTCTTTGTTACGGCATGCTCTGCTCTGTTATATTTAATACTGGCTCCCGACCAGATTACAAGTCCTAACTCAAAATAGTTATTTTACTGCCGGTCTCTCTCCCCTGGGCACTCTTCCATGTTATTGTCCATCGATCTCTTCTAGGTGATCCTGGCTGAAGTGCTGTGTGACTGCAGCTCCTCTCAGGCCGTGGTGAAGGAGCTGCGTGTCAGTGCCAGCCCTCTGGAGCAGAGGAAGTTCTTGGCTGAGTCTGAGCCATACAGGTGGGAGAAACTGTTGAGACTGTGCAAAACTCAGGTAGCCATTTTGGAGCCTTAAAGAGAGACTATGTAACGTTTACTAAACAGCAACCAGTGAGAATCACAGGATAATGGACAGTAGTACTACAGTCACACAAGAACAGAGGAGTAGATACTTCAGTTTGTCTAATGTTAGTAAGTGGTCATACTGGTCATACCATATAGAGTAAGGCTGTATTAACAAAACCTGTGAGTATATCAAACTGAAAAAGGGTGCATTTTATTACTTACATAATTTAACCCTTTCATTTATAAGCAAAGGATTGTGTTATGTCTTCTTTAAAAATAGGATCTCACTTTAATCCTTTATAAAGGAGCAAAGCATGTCTAACTTGAATTGTACCTGTTTACTATCAGGACAGACTTGACAACGATCTACAGGAACTAAAAAGGATTAAAAGTTGGAAATTGTATTTGAATGTTTAGTTTGGTATATTCAGAATGGAAATGTCACTGCAGGTACATAGTGATAAAGTTTGCTCTGGTCAATGAGCACTGAACGACCTATTTAATATGTTTGACTCAGAGTCTGAGTTGTATTTTGGCTGTCCTTCTCTCTCCCAAACACACACACACACACACACACACACACACACACACACACACACACACACACACACACACACACACACACACACACACACACACACACACACACACACACACACAGAAATGTAAACTCACTAGGAGTCATTCTCACACACATTTTTTTATGCTGTTTACATCTCTTATAGAGGTGCACACATTCTACCTGTCCTGTTCTTTCTGTCTTCTCACCTCTTCTGTCTCAGTTTGTGTCTGATGCAAACACGCAGAGTCAACAACAAGCAAACACACACAACACAACACCAACACTCTTTATTTCCTTTTTCCACCCTTCACTCACACTTAACTTTGGCTTAGCTGCAGTGCCTCACACATGTCCCTCTTCTTTTTCTCTATCTCTCTCTCTCTCTCTCTCTCTCTCTCTCTCTCTCTCTCTCTCTCTCTCTCTCTCTCTCTCTCTCTCTCTCTCTCTCTCTCTCTCTCTCTCTCTCTCTCTCTCTCTCTCTCTCTCTCCCTGTGTCTGTGTGACCTACCTATCTATATATCAACTTACCTACCTATCTAATCTCTGGTGTCTCGTTCTCCCTTCAGGAGCCTTAAACATGCCAACATACTTCAGTGTTTGGGGCAGTGCAGTGAAAGCATCCCTTTCCTCCTGGTTATGGAGTTCTGTCAGCTGGTAAGTAGAAATAATTATTTTTTTTAATATTATTTTTATTTTTATTTGATTTTTTATCAGGTTTTCAGATCTGGATCCAACAGCATGAGTACACATAAAATATATAACTGAACAAATAGTTGTTTGTTGTTTACTCAGACATGTATTTACATGTTATTTTCCTTAGCAGTTAAGTTACTTATTCTGCATCATGTTTCACATAAATTATCCACTTTTCCCACTTCTTGTCAAAAATATTTCCTTTAAATCTTAGCAGGTAGGTCAGCTTTTTTATTCAATAGATATCCCAGACATTCCCAAACCATGCTCTTTCCCTGGAGAATCAGCTTTATATCAATGCTTTGTCTTTTTTGCTGGCAATAAGCAAACATTTTTGACAGATAGCTATCTCTTTTTTGTACTGCCTTCTCAGTTTTCCCTGGGTACACCACAGCACTGTTGTTTGGGATGGTGTATCCCATAACATCTTTGATAGTTGCATTTACAGAAACGCTTTAGTTTAGTGCAGCTCCAGAAAACATGGTTACGGTTCACCTCCAGAGAAAACAGCAATTTTTATGTGAAACAAAGGTAAAAGGAAGGATAAAGACTAGTAGTACATAACACATAATGTTGTAGTGTTTTTGACTGATCTACCTACAATTTAGGCCAAAGATAATTTGGCATCTGTGCTTTCAAATTTCTCTGAAAGCGCCCGCATCAAATTTCCCAATCTCTTTTATCACTTACAAATGCTGTTAATTGGTATGCAAGCCATTTACCACCTTTGTAGCATTTTTTCAATTGTGGTTTAGGCGCATTAAAAGTTCAAGTTTTTTTTTTTCTTAGGATGTTTATTGTAATATAATTTCATGTGAGCGGCTCATTAGTAGCACATTATCTGCTGCCGAAATGATGGATTCCAGGCTCACTGAAATCTGTTTAGCATCGTAGATTTGGTTTGTTTTCCTTCCCTAAGCTGGCTTAATCACTGACTGATTAAGAAAACCGTATGAGTGGACTCTCAGGCCAAACAAAGGCATGAGCAGATCAATTACGGCAACACAGCGAGAGAAACAACACTGTAGCCCTCACAGACTGAAGCCCCTTTTTGATAAAGTCGCCCATTGTCCTTTCCATGTGGATATTTTTCATCCTTTTATATAGTCCATGTTTTATTTCTTTGCCCTTCCAGAAGCGCAAATGACTTATACTAACGCTGCCAGCTCATTACCAATTCCTGTGTTGCTTTTGAGGCTCTGTGATGGAAATCACCTAAAAAAGGACGTATTTACTGGAGAACTAACAAATATCTTTTGTGCCTACACAGTGTAGCCTCTAAGTTTTATCTCTGTTTTAGGCGAAGGGCACAAACACTTGGCACACACACTTACGGCCAGAACTGCCATTAATTCAGCCTGTACTCACGTCACCTCCACACCTGATCTTGACCTGCCTGGGAACTACAGATGAAAACTGGCCTCTTGGCTAACTCTGAAAATGTTGATTGATGTGTACTGTCCCTGCCAATAAATCTTAGATAATACATTAATTAATAACACACACAATTCATTTCATGCATTTTTTTGTGATGTTGATTTTAGGGTGACCTGAAGAGATATCTGCGAGCCCAGCGCAAGTCAGATGGCATGACCCCTGACCTGCCGACCCGGGATCTGTTGACTCTCCAGCGAATGGCTTTTGAGGTCACCTCAGGCCTGCTGCATCTCCACGAAAACAACTACATCCACAGGTCAGTCACGACTCTCTCTGTAGCCAAACAAAAACAGACAGAGCGTATCTCTGATCAGTTTGACTAATATTTAAAAGCTTGTTTTCTCTGCAGTGATCTGGCTTTAAGAAACTGTCTGCTGACCTCAGACCTCACTGTTAGGATAGGCGACTACGGCCTTTCTCACAACCATTACAAGGTACGTGGCACTGCGCTTGTGAGTTTTTCATACCCTTGAATGATAAAGTATGTCCAAACTTTGGACTGGTACTGTATAATTAAAGGTGATGAACTTAATAATTCTTGTTATGTTTGTGTGAAGGAGGACTATTACCTAACTCCAGACAAGCTATGGATCCCATTACGCTGGATCGCTCCTGAGCTGTTGGAGGAGTACAGAGGATCTCTCATTGTTACTGACCAAACCAAGACCAGCAATGTGTGGTGCGTTTTAAAGCAGCCACAGCTCTTTATGTACTTCCCTGCCAAAAAATCTGAATTGACAAACCAAGCTGCAGGTCACCAAGTCATGCTGAAAATATGAAGGTCAAAAATGCTCTTACATCTGGTGTCCATCTTTTCATTCTAATCACAGCTAGTCTCCTAGCACACATTAAGTTACTTTCCTCTTTAACCAGCATCAGTGTGAACTTCATCAGTAAACTTCAGCAAAACCCTCCTCATACACCAACCAACTTCAGCTGTTCAAGGCTATCTCATCAGAGAATATAATGAACGTCATTTTTCTTAATTCCTCTGCTACTGAAACCATTTTGAGAATTAAATGCTCTGAACAAGGAACGTTTTGAATATGAATCAACAATATCAAAAGTGTGATATTTGAAAATAGTCTGAAATGCTCTCTGTACAGTCCTGTTTGTAGTCTCAGTTAGATCTTGGATTTGGCCCAAAGTTTCAAAATCTTCAATGCTTTGAATATTAAACTGAAGTTGAGTAAGGCTAGAGTTGAGTTTTTCTTTTAAAATAATAACATAAATAATATAACCAGCAGAATATCTTATTTTTTTCTTGTTATGCCTCTTGGTCTTGGTCTGTTTTGAAGTCAAAGCTCTGTATAAACAAGGGATTGCAGTAAAAGCATTACATAATAAAACTCTGAAAGATTTGTGCTGCTTAGTCTCTCATCATCATACATCTCTTTTTTCTTTCAGGTCCTTGGGGGTGGTTATTTGGGAGCTGTTCGAGTTTGGATCTCAGCCCCACAGACACCTGAGCGACGAAGAGGTGTTGACCTTCGTCATTAGGGAGAGACAGATCAAACTGGCCCAGCCCAGACTCAAACTCTCCCATGCAGATTACTGGTCAGTGCTCTAATCCATTAAGTGCTTTGCACAGAAACGATGATTATGTTAATGGAGAGTAATAATGTCGTAATTGTACCTTTCAAACTGTTTTTCTCTCCTGTCTTCAGGTATGAGATCATGCAGTCCTGCTGGCTACCTCCATCTCAACGTCCTTCTGTAGCTGAGATATTCCTCCTCCTCTCCTCCCTCTTGGCCGCTGAGCGAGGAATGGCAAGGGGGAGTGTCGGGGAAGAGGATGAAGAGGATGAAGAGTATGAGGAGGGTAGAGGGAGGAGAGGGGAGAGTGAGGAGTCGTTTGAAAGACGCTGGGACTTACTCCGTCCGCCTGCCTTCCAGGCTGCGGCAAACGAGCGGCAAAGGGAGAGAGAGTATTGTAGGGATGACAGAGACAACTCCTACCCCCTACTGGACCCCGTGGGGAACTCTATCACCCCGTCCTCATCTGAACTGGATGACATCCTGACAGTCACTGAAACTAGCAAAGGCTTGAACTTTGAGTATTTCTGGGAGAAGGCACATGCCAGACGAGGCTACAAACCTCTTCCCCCTCCTCAGCCAATCCCGACTGTGAACAATAACCACAGACAGTCCTTGGACACTCCCACTGTGGTCCCAGTGATCAGTGCACGCAGCCCCTCCCTTGCCAGTGAGTACTACATCAGATTAGAGGAGCACACTCCTCAGGACAAGTCGCCAACTCTTAAAGGGAAGCCACAGTCCTCTATTCGGTCTAACTCGATTTGCCCTGGAGACATGGAGCTGGTGGAGATTCGTAGTGGTCTTCTGGGAAAAGAGCGTGTTCCTTATTGCTCTTCTGACAAGTGTGGAGGTGGAAAGGGAATCCAGACTGTCCGATCAAGTGAGGTTAAACTCCAGGTACCCAACACAGGTTTGGCAGAATTCAGAGACACTTCGAGCAGAGTGACTGACTTCTCAGTGGTTGATTTAGGAGACGATGAAGAAGAGGAGAAGAAGAAGAGCAGTGAGGTGGATAGAAAACCATTTACAAGTTCTCAAGCCCCAGTCCTACCTCCCAAGCCTCGCTCCATGTCCATGTCATCAGCCAACCACCTTCACTCGCGCCCCCTCCCCGCCCCTCCACTCGGATATAGAGGACTTCCTCACTACACCATTAGTGGGAAAATCGAGACAGACCCCCATCATATGAGCAGCTGTCCCCCTTCCACCTTTGATCACCTGGGGCTCCATAGGTCCCGACAGACTCTACCCCCATCCCCATCCCTCTCCCCCTCCCTGCCCCCATCGAGCCATCCCATTTACCCCTTATCTCAAATATGTCCTCCGCCTCTCCCTCCCCACTCCAAACCACAAAGAACCTGCCCAAGCTACAATACAGCTGACACTTTTTCAAGATACAGTAAACCACAGATGCAAAGATCCCTTAGAGACCCACTATCCTGTGACTTGTCTGACAGAGAAGGTGTGACCAGGTACGTAGAATCATCACACAACTCCAAGGAGACTTCTCACTCTCGTGCAAAAGACTTTGACTCTCCTGTTCGTCGAGAAAACCCCCTGCGCCCTATTTATCGCAATTTACCCCGTCCTCAGCCCCAGGTTGAAAGGCATTCATCATCCAGTCCCACCTACTCAGATGAGGATGACTCTCCCTTCATGTCCCCTGAGAAACCCAGCAGTGGGACCACTGTCACACATTCCAGCCTGTCTGAAGATGTAGACCCGGAGGCCTCGGAGTTCTTCTCCAGGGGAATGAAAAGGACCCAGTCACGCCTTGACACCATCCTGCCCGCCATTTGGAAGGAAGATGCTGAACTTCAGGCAGAACGTGTGGCTGCTGCCAAGAAATCCCCGATGCATCTGTTCCTGACAGAGATATCTAGCGTGACAGAGTCTAGTGAGCCCAAGACAGAGGCCTCATGGAAGGGAGAGAAGGAGGAGAGAAGAGATGGAGAGAGATGGGGGAACTTTGTGCTGCCCAACAGAGGGATGCGCCGCTCCCAGTCACTGATCACAGAGCTGGGCTCAGCAGGACAGTCATGGGGGCCAGAGAAACAAAGCAACAACACAGAGGCTGAGGAGGACAATATAGTCACTAAAGGATCATTCCAGGGGGATCTTTTTCTCACAGAGATTGACACAGGGAAGATGGACACAGATCTGGAGGGAGGATCAGAGAGTGACCCTGTAAAATACCTTTATCCTGCAGGATCCAGGTTGCGGCCCTATGTCTGCGCTCCAGGCCTACCCTCATACACAGAAGCTGAGGAAGCCTATTCAAAAGGTATACGGAGATCCCGCTCCCTCCTCTCTGAGATCACCATCGGGAAGCAGGAGTCTGAATTACAAGAGACAGAGAAGGAGCCACGGAGAACAGAAATGACCAGAGAGGAGTTCCTAAAAGAGATCCAATCAGCAGAGACCTTTCTGACAGAAATCATATCTCGACAAAACGCTGCAGCAAACAGGAAGGAATTGGAATCAACTTACTCCCCTACTCCACTGTCCCCTGAATATGAGTCCATTTGCATCGACCCCAATTCAGCTCAGACCATCAGATTTCAGTCAGAGAGCTCCATACGAGCATCCAACAAAGGGAAAGATGACATACAAACTGAGGCCATCTATGCCCAAGTGACTAAGCGTGCTAAAAAGAGTGAGATAAAAGTCTCCACAAGACCCGAGATCCCAATCCTTCATATAGGATCAAATAAACAACCTCCCAAACCGGACAGCCAAGGGAGCGATGCTGACAACTCAGCTCCTCACTGCCAGTCTGGTGAGTTTGTGTTTTCAGAAATCATGCCCAAAAATGGCTTACTGCACAACCAAACACTTGCATGTCGGAAAGAGGAGTGTTCAGATGGCCCTGCCTTACCTGCCAGAGGAGAGCAAAAAGACAAAGATCTCTCAGAGCACTCACCGATCGAGTCCATTAAGGATGCTGAAGAATCCAACACTGTGATACTGCGTGAGAAAAAATTGCTTGTTACAAATGATAGTCAAAAGGCTGCTGTTGTAGGGAATGGTGAGATAGTGAAAGATGACCTACAGGCCAGCAGCCCTGAGAGAGGGGATCAGAAATGGGAAAAGACTGCAGAAACCATCACACCAGCTGATACAGAGAGCTCGAAAAGTTTGGGTTCTCAAAATGATAATGGAAGAGAAAATTCTCCACAGCACAATGACAGCGTTCAAGAAAAACATATTGGTCATATTGCCCAAAAGGCAGCCACTCCCGCCACCACTCCAACTACTCCAGACTGGGATCAATCCACTGATGTGTCACTCGTTACCCCCACTGACTCAGTCCTGTCACCAATGACTTCGAGCTCAGCTGACTGCCTCACACCTAGTGACTCATGGACGGGAGGAGGAGTGGGAAGCGGCGGGTGGCGGGCTTTGGGAAATGAAACGCCCCATCGAGACTCTGCCTATTTTTCTGACAGCGACTGGGAAGGGGACGGGATGAACAGGAGGGGCAGTGATGGACTTATTGCCTCCAGGCCGAGCAGCGTTCGAGGAGGTGATCGGGGTACACTAACAGGGATTGAGGAAAAAACTGAGGAGGAGGGAGAGATTGGAGATAAAAGCCCTTTAAGAAACAGTATACAGATGTCAGATAGCAAAGCTGAAACTGCAGAAATGACAACTATTGAAATGTGTGAGGAAAAGATTATCCCATATCCAAATGCTTCTGTTAATGACGTTTTTCATCTAGGTGATGATAAAGATATTTTAAGCAAAGGGCTTGAATCTGCACAAAGAGATGACTCTGGCATTTTCCACAATGAGAGCAAAAAATCAACACTGTTAGGTAGTCCCCAAGCCAAGGACTGTGTTGACTTAATTGATAAGTTGTTTTCAAAATTAGATGGTGAGCCACTAAAAGGGCTGCCACACAGTGGCGAATATCCGATAGACAACGACTACACAGATGGCATAATTTCTCAGATAACAGATTGCAAATTCCAAGACTCTGCAGAGAATGACTTAAATCTTCATTCCAAGGGCCTTGCTGAGACAAATATTTTGATTGATTCTGTATCTGGCAGTCAGTCAAAGGACTGCATGTTAAGACCTGGCATCAAAGAATACGCAAGTGTTACAAAGACGGATAACGATCTGTCTGCACTAAATGCTCACCACTGTGGAAATGACACTCTGGAATCTGTGGCAACATCGCAAGTTGACAACAGAGAGTCCAGGTTATCTAAAGTGTACAGTGTTCAAACCAGTGATGCGAGACGTAGCGATGATGAAAACCTGTCAGTAGTTGAGCCAAACAATGCAAAATTTGTAGATGATAAAGTGAGTGGTCTGACACTTCCCTCTTGGGCTGAGCAGGGTGTCGAAGAGCCTGGCTCGGATCTCCACCACACAGACCACAACGAGCTGGGCCTGAGAAACCTGCGCTGCTCAGACAGCAGCCAGGACAAGAAGACAGAGGTCACAACAGAGACAGAGAAACAGCTGGCTGCTACAGAGCTGAGTAACGCCATGAAGGAGAAATCGCCCCTGAGAGGAGCAGCAAATAGGATGGACAATGTGGATAAAGACTCCTGTGAGGGGCTGGATTTGAAAACAAAAGAGTTGTGGAGTGCTCTGGAAGAGGATGAAGAAAGAACTGGATGCAGTGTGATCAGGGGAGAGTTTGACTGCCACCGTTTCTCACAGTCAAGGGACCTTCACTTGTGGCCTGATGAAAATGACCAGTGGGCCTCTCCAGAAAGGAGATGCCAAGATGAACTGAGATCTGAATTTTTCTCTGGGTTCAGTAATAAAGCGTGGGAGGTGGGGGAGCGGCTTGTAGTGGGCCAGGAGTTTTGGGAAACTGAAGAAAATGACGAACTTGCAGGAAGTGAACCTCATCCTGCTGTCCTGGAGGGCTGCGAAGAAACGTGGAACAATGAGACCCAGGGACTAACTGGCAGTTGTGATGTGAAGGAAAAGAGGGACTCTGAAAGCAGTGATTACCAACAGACTTTCCAAGCAGTTGGTGAACAACAGGAGGAAAATATCGAGAACCTTGGAGAAATTGACAGATTTAACAAAGACCTGAAAGAAGAAATCTCTAATATTGAAGTAGAGAATATAGAAATCCCAGCACAAGAGGCCTCTGAGAAAGGAGAGAAGCAGACTTCATCATGCATGGAGACAGTTAGGGACAGGGAAGGTTGGCTAGACTCCACAGAGACAGAGGAGAATCAAAATTTTAACAGATGGCCTCAGAATCA
Organism: Scomber scombrus; assembly: GCF_963691925.1. Classification (NCBI taxonomy): domain Eukaryota; kingdom Metazoa; phylum Chordata; class Actinopteri; order Scombriformes; family Scombridae; genus Scomber; species Scomber scombrus. Next base: position 18,868,802 of record NC_084976.1, on the reverse strand, counting down.
CCTCTGCGAGATCCAAAAGGAGGAGCAGTCATCAGCTGTAGACAAAAACACAGCCTCTAGTTTGGAGAACTCTTTAGAGCATAAGCACACAAATATATCCATTTGTATCACCGAAGCTCCTCCTGTAGACTTTTCAGATCTGGAAAATGTTGAATCAGGTTTAGATTCAGAGACTGAATTGAATCCATGGATTGCTAGGCAATACATGGAAGAAAGCACAAGCATTATAAACGTAGAGGAGGATTACAGAGACATGTCACTTCCATCTAATGCTGTTGCTTGTCCCGGTGACCTTGACGTGCAGGAGGAGATAGATCAATCATATCCACAGGTAGACAATTTCAGCTCAGTAGATTTCCCCAGTCCTCCACCAAGCATAGACCTTGATGTGCAAGATGATAAGCTGGAGAGTTTAGACGACTCCTTTCCTAGTCCACCACCATCTGTTACAGAAGCAGAGGACTTTATTAGTCACATTAATTTAGATGACTTTATTGCTAGCAGTGAGACAGAGTCGTGTATTTCCTCAACTCACAACACAGATGTCTCAGAGCCACCTCTGCAAGAGATGCCACCTGCTACAACTCAAAGTAAAGGGATCTCGGCTAATCTGAACATCCCCTCTGTGCATATAACACTCCACGATGATAGCAACCTCACATCTGACACAGAAAGTCAGGGTGAACAAAGCAACATGGTCCAATTACCTGCTCCCCCATCCCCACCCCAAGATCCTCTCAATGCTCTCCCAGAATTATTGATTTCTGAGTGGAAAGATATGGATGAGGAGCCCCTAGAGGATTTTGAAAAACTCGAACAACTGTGCTGCATATCTGGGGACGAGGAGGACTCTTTGGGAGAACTTTTCTTGGGGAACCTAGAGCTCTTGGAGTCTTTGAAGAAAACACCTGACCAGAAAGGCAGCAGTGCTGGCATTAGTGATACAGGAGAAGAGATATGTAGTTCCTCTTCTCCTGAGGGGAGCAGGATGGATTTGAAGGAGGGCAGGATCTCTGACAGTTCTGACAAGCTGGTGGATCTTGCACCACACCTGATCCTGAATTCCCAAGACAAGCTATCCCCTAAAGAGGAGAGGAATGTGCTGAGGTCACCAGGCCAAACATCAGATGTTAAGGAACAGGGATCTCTTTCCAAGATGACAACTAAGAATGGCCTCATGATGCAGGTGAGCATGTTTTCTTTTCTTTTTTTCTTTTTTTAGAGTTTAATAAACACTCCTTGTATTACCTTTCTGAGTTTATTCACCCCTGTATTTTTTTGGTTTTTCAATGTCTCAGGTGTGTGAGGAACGGCTGCAGTTCTCCCTTAGTGAAAATGTGAAAACAAACGTGCTTTGGGGAGCGACTGTTAAAGACACAGTTACGCTTCGGCCCTGGGGAGAACAAATTACAGAGAGCAGCGGGGAGCTGGTCACCATCAAAGAACAAAAAGAGGATGAAAGGTATGAAGGCTGACCTTGGACATCTGATCTTGAATAACATGATAACCAGAAAAACTATAAAACATATTTTTCAACATACTTCTAGTCTTATCAGCCCAGTACGATGTGTACAAACAACAGACAGAACTGTCCATAGTCCTAAAACAATAGCTGAGCGAGTCACATGTATCTCGTCCAATCATTTTGTTGTTTTTGCTATTTTTCTGTAGATACATAAAGTTTAACAGAGTGGGCAAATACAACTGAGGGGGCTGAGCCCACATAAGACCCCCTGTGGTGCCAGGCCCGAGTTTTATCCAGAAAGTCCTGAACAATTGTTTTTCCTTGCCACTCAAGATAATAATTTTCTGCCCTCAACTAAGTACAGTGGGAGTGAATGGATTTTCATTTGCAGTGCTCAAAGTAATAAAAAAAGACATTAAAAAATTCAATATCATCATCTCTGGCCTAATTGTAAATTGAATACTATAAACTATGATCATAGATAGCAACAACTTTCAATGGTTCAATTATGGTTTAAGTTCTGATTGGGCCTATTTCTTCTGTTCACAGTGCAGTCTGTTAATTATCCAGCGTAAGAGGGACACTGTTTCTGGAGATAAATTGTTAAAATATAATTTTACATGACTTGAGCAACACAAACAAAGGTGGGAGGAATACTCACCTTCATTGTGTTGGGGTAACAGAAGAAACCGCAAGAGACAAATATTTCAAAACCCGGCAAATAAAAGCAGAAATATGCATTGATAAATGTCAGACGGTTCAAGTGAGAAATGTGCTATTTTATGATTTTGGTGAATTAAACCTTTAATATTTGTTTGAATCAATCCTCTCTTTTGTTGTTGTTGTAGCAAATCAAAGCAGGAAAGTATACCTAGCATTCAGCCGCACACCGAGTCTGATGAAACTAAAACTGAGCCGCTCACTGTGATTGAACAACCTGAGGTTACCGCGCCTCAGCCAGCTGCCAACCAGGCAATGAAAGGTACCTTTGTCTTGGACTGAATGTATTCCTAATGTTGATCCATGTTTAGCATAGACTGAGATAATTAATGTGAACATATACACAGAACATGAACTTTTATTATCCTGTATAAAGAAATGTCACATGCAGAGTAAATCTCAGATATTTATAGTCAGTTATTCAGTTATTCCTCTCGCATTTTTATATGTTTTTGTTGTGTCAAAGTCTGTTTCCAGGATTTGTGTACCATGGAGGGCAGAAAAACAGGAAACTTTGACACAATAAAAATAATATACAGTGAATAATATACAATGTGAATCTGTAAAAAGCTCTTTGTTAGCCATTTTTGTGGATAATATCTCTTCACTTTTCTCATTCTTACAGCAAAACTTGCTCGTCTGTCTCTCACCCTCCCTCCCCTTGCGTTGACTCTTCCACTCACCCCCACTGGTAAAGGAGGATTTGGGGACGGGGCGATTGGAAGTCGGATCGGGAGGCGGAGAGGTCTGTCCCCAGGAAGCGACCCTGACGATGAGGAGGAGGATGAGCAGGAAGACGAAAGTTCCCGCAGGGTGATTGTTGTCACAGAAACGGACATTGACAAACGTGTCGGCCTGCGGAGTCTGCTGAAGTCACCCAAGGAACCGGACAGAGAAAAGGACAGAGGAAGAAATGTGTCCTTTTTTGATGATGTCACCATTTATCTTTTTGATCAGGTATTTTCAAAATATTCCACCATTGATTTTTTATAATAGATAGTGTAAGATTTAATAAAATGAAGGCGGAACATTCTCTTTAATTTCAACAGGAAACTCCAACTAATGAGTTGAGCACTTCAGCACCCACCGGTCCAGCCCCAGTGTCTGTCAAAAGCACCAAGTTGGATTTGCATGGTAAGTCCGCAAGCATCATATTCATGATGACACAGAATGAGGAGGTGACATTTTTAGACTGGAGATAATGCGCATCAGTCAGAAATATGTTTCTTACTATATATGTGTTATCAGTTAGTCCCCACCTTGAGCTGGAGAATGACGTAATAAAATCTGACAACTCCTAACTCATCCCCACCCACCGAAATGGAAAACCCTCAGTTCAGCCATCTCCTCTCCAAACACGCAGCCGGTATTAATCTTCTATAATTATCCCCCTCGACACTGTGACATGTGGAACTGAGCAGGGACATAAATCCTGCTCTCAACAATGCACGCCTAAGCTGTGTTTCCCAACACACTTTCATTTCCTCTCTTGACTTCCGCTCTCCATCTCACACACTGATCACCTCATTTCACAGAATAATGAAAGTTTGGTTTGATCAGAATTTCCTTTTGGGCTGCGCACATACAGAAACACCAAAATTAGATGCTTTCATGATCTTTCGTAGCCTTCAGAGTTGAAACTTCAAAGCCTTGAAAGAAGAGGCTGTGTTCCCTTTGAAATACAGTTATTTTTAACAATAAACCATCTTGCGTTGCGTCAGCTTGATTATATTAATAGATATATATTATTAGCACATTTTCTGTTTTTTATTTGGTTTTTCACTCGTCTTACTTTATATCTCAGTAGTATTGAAGCTACATGTGTCCCAGTGTTGATGCCTTCATTATAGCAACATGATTTGGTTTGTCTTTCCATCAGGGCCGAAAAGCAAGGAATCCAAAAGGAAAGATAACTTATCAATCAAACCAAGGTCGTCTGTGGGGGCCAATCCAGTGACATCATCGCGCTTCACTGTCAGCCCTGCCAATGACCCCCACTTGGTGTGATGTCACATGTCATCATGGGAACCTTTAGAGCTGAACCCCTCTGAGACTGGCCAGTGAATTAACCCCAACAACCAGCCATTGACCCAGAGGCTATTTTTTTATTGAATAGGCAACTGAAAGAATAAGACTCCCGTTCTAAAAGCTGGACACATTCCAGGTTTTACCAGCGACAGGATTTTGTATGACAGGGGTTGTTGAGCTCCTGCCTGCCACTGTTTACAGAGTTTATTCATAGCCTTTGGCTACAAAAGTCTTTGGAAAAGGCAGCATATGCTAGGAGAAGAGGAGCCTGGAGCTTTGTAAAATCTGAAACAGATTTGACAGCTATGCAGTGGGAGTCTTGCTGTGTACCAGCTTACCTTCTCTTTTTCTGCTTCATTCTGTTGTATTATTCCCCAGGTGTGCGGGGAATGCACTTTCTTTAGTCACTCATCTGTCTATGTAAACGCTTGGATTCCAGTCCTCTCTTTATTAAAAGTTTTTCATTGAAGTCAGTCAGTTGTTCTTGTAGGCAGCAGTTTGGAACAGACTTTGCTTGACTCCCGTATTTGAGAATACTCATTTGTACAAATGTCATAATACAAGTGTATACAATATCATTTTAGAGCTGTTTACTTTTAGATGTATTTTTAGACTGCACGAAAAATGAAACAAGCTACGTTTATTTATACTTTTAGTTCTGAAAATCTTTCTCTTACTTACTATTGATTTATATATTTATTAATTGTTTTATTTATTTATTTAAAGCCAGTTTCCATGCAATATTTTATTTATTTGATCATGTATTTATTTATTTATTTGCTTTGGTGCAATTAACATATATTAACTTAGCTATAATTTGTTTGGGACAGAATGCATCTAGGTTATACCTTCTCTAAGATCTTCATAACAAATAAATCAAAATATTTTCCCAAACGTTTTAATTGCTAAAAAAAAAAAAAAAGTATTTTGTATAATTTTACTTGTGAATATATGCCAATCTGTATGGAACTATGTCCTGTAATGTTTCATTATTTTCCAACGTCTATGAATTTTTAGCTGTCTTGTCATTCTTTCAACATTGTTTAATGACAGTTAATGTATCTTAGCATGAAAAATTGAAGCCTTTCATCAGTAAATAACGCCATTTGTTTGTGTATCTGTTAATTTATTCCATTTTCTACTAATAACAGTCCATCATGCAGTCGAGGTCCAACTAGTCCATTTGTTTAGTCTGTTTAAATGTTGGTTTAAAACCTGTATTGTTTAAATAATTGTTTTCAAGGGATAATGTATAAACAAGGGGAAATAAAAACTACAAAATGTGAACCTCTTATTGAACTGTTTCATGACAATAAATCGATTGTTTTCTATTCATAAGGTGCTCCATTTAATAACTGAGAACACCTCTCTGAATGTGTACATCTTGTGCAGAGCATTTATGACTACATTACCCAGAAGGCTGTGCGAACGTAGCGACGTATTTAATCTGAGACGAGCACAGCGGACAGAAGCTAACGAGGAAAACACAAGCGCATTGCATGATTAGTTGTCTTCAGTTTTACACAGAAGAGCATAAAAAACGACATTTTTGTTTTTCCGGGGTTAGTATACAGGAGTTTTAATCTTCGAGGTGAGTTAAATGTTTCGTTTAAAATGTTTAGTGTTGTAAACCGGCTACGTCAAGCCAACGTTTGCTAATGTTTGCTAGCTAACATTAACCAAATGTTACACTACCGCTTAAAAAACATGATTTATTGATATTTATTGGTTAGTTTAGACAAGTTTTATCTTTCAGTCTTATTCTGTACCTTCATTTGTTCTGGTAAGAGCTTTAAGAGAGTGGACAGAGTGACTGAAAGATCTGTTGTTCTCATAAATAATTGATATTTGGTTGTTAATGTTAATCAATTAAAGATTAATCACTCAATACAATAACAATACTGATTTTTGATTCATCGTTGTAATAATTTTAGTGGCGTTTTATAGAGTAACCAATTACCCTGACCAGCTGAGGGCACCACAGACTGCTGGGAGTTTTAAAAAGGAATTAAAACATTTATTTTTAGAAGAACCTTTGACTTTTAATTAAATTAATTAAATTTTAGCACTTTGAGATTAGCTTCAAATGTAAAGTGCGTTATAAATAAATGTATTTATTATTATTATTATTATTGTTACTGTTGTAATATAAATAACAGATTAATTTATATTGAAAGTAATCATTCGTTGCAGACCCACACTAAATAACTACTGTAGGTCAGAGGTGACTGTAGGGAATAAACTGGTGATATAAAAATTAAGTGTTAACAATGTTTTGTTGACTTAATATATATTGCATACATTGTCACGGATAATGTAGTGGAAAAGCACGGCCATAATTTGATGCTTTTATTCTTAATATTCAGTCCAAGTTATGGGTGGATAATTATATCCTCTGAAAACACCATTTGTAATGTGGACATGATGACCACTCAAGAAGAGACAAATATTTATTTAATTTCTCTCAGCAATTTCTCTCTCTCAAGTTTAATTTTGGATATTAAATAATTATTCATTCATATTGGAAGCTCAGTAACACCCTCCAGACCCGTTGTGCCCCCAGGGACTCATTTTGGGAACTTATCTGTGCAGCTTGATTTTACCAAACCAGTTACATTTAAGTCCTCATTGTTTCACTGCAGATGTCCCTGGCAGACGAGCTCCTGGCAGATCTGGAGGAGGCCGGAGATGAAGGGGAGGACGGGTTGTATCCAGAGGAAGAGGAGGGTGAGAGCGATGGAGAGACATCACAGGGAAGGACAGAAGGAGGGCTGGAAGACATCCAAGAGGAGATGGAGGTGGACTACAGTAAAACTGAGAGTGTTGCATCCATCGCCAAGCTCCGCAACAGCAAACAGGTGAGTACTATCATACGAGAGCTTTAATAAAAGTTGCAATTTGCATTAACATGTCTGGTCATTCCTGCGTAACCCTACTGTGTGTTAACAGTTTTCAGAGATCATGGACAAAGTTTCAGTATATATTGGAAAGCAGCGCAAGAACTCAGAGGGTGAGTGTAACCCATTCTGTATGTTTTTCGCATATAAACTCTTACATTTACCAAAACTCATCAGTGCATAAGTACAGTGCAATTTTGATGTATTTTTGGTTTCCTTACAGTCGCTGGCCCTGTCGAAGCTAACCCAGAATACAGACTGATTGTAGCAGCCAATAACCTCACAGTAGAGATTGACAATGAGCTCAGTGAGTTTACTGTTCCTTTTTTAATAACACAATCGAATTTTCTTCTGTTCTTTACAACCAGAGTTTTCTTCTGTTTTTCTTTCAGATATTATTCACAAGTTTACCCGGGACAAGTACTCCAAGAGGTTCCCAGAGCTTGAGTCTCTGGTGCCAGATTCTCTAGATTATATCCGCACGGTCAAGGTGAGTTGAGGTGATTGTATTTATTAGGCTTCTAAACTAGAAACCAGTATGGGAATAAGGTGTCCCACTGCTGCTATTTTTCCAGCACTGTTTTGTGTCCTTGGTTGGACAGAAGACGAATGTTTAGTCACTGAATTTATAGTGTCACATCTGCAGTAGGCAGAATGAATAATTAAGAATTTACAGTTACAGTCATAAGTCAGTTAGTTTAAGATTATAAATGATAGTCCTCTACATCAGGGGAGAGTGGTTTGATTTAGACAAAACTTAAGAATGATAACAGCTACACCTTTTAATAAATGATCACATTTGCTTCATCTGTGTTATTTTTGTTAATTCCAGTTGAACAGGTTGAAGATGTTAAATGTATTATTTTCTCCATGTTGTGATTTCTGCTCAGGAACTGGGAAACAACCTGGAGAAGTGCAAGAACAATGAAACTCTACAGCAAATCCTCACAAATGCCACTATTATGGTCGTCAGTGTCACAGCCTCGACCACACAGGGGTGAGTCGACATCTGCGGTTAAACAATGTATCGCTCACCTCCAGGGTGACAGTTACGGTCTACCTGCTCGCTGCTGATTATCACTCAGATCTCTTGATTGTTAACTGATTTCTGCACAGTTAAAGCTGACTCGGTGTTCTGTCTTTTTAAATGTTTTAGGTCACAGCTAAATGAGGATGAACTGAAGCAACTGGAGGAAGCATGTGACATGGCTCTGGAGCTAAACCAGTCTAAACACAGGATATATGAATACGTAGAGTCCAGAATGTCATTCATTGCCCCAAATCTGTCCATCATTGTCGGAGCGTCAACAGCTGCCAAGATCATGGGTGAGAGATGCAAAAAGATGAGTTTACACAATTGTTTTTGTCATCCCTGTGTGCTTATTTCCATGACATATTTTCCTTATTCTCTGGTTTCTCTGGTTGCAGGTATTGCTGGAGGCCTCACTAACCTGTCCAAGATGCCGGCCTGTAACTTGATGCTGCTCGGAGCTCAGAGGAGAACCCTGTCCGGCTTCAGCAGCACCTCTCTACTGCCCCACACTGGCTACATCTACCACTGTGATGTTGTGCAGTCACTACCACCTGTGAGGACATATATGCACATACAAAGAATATCTACCACCCCCTAAATTGCTGCGTTTTTTTAATTTAACGGCTGTCCACCTTTTTTTTTTATCTTCAGGACCTCCGGAGGAAAGCAGCTCGTCTGGTGTCTGCAAAGTGCACTCTGGCTGCCCGAGTGGACAGTTTCCACGAGAGTTCAGTTGGCAAGGTGATGATCCAGGAGGAGTATGAGCAGATGAATACACCTTAAATTCTCTAGTATTTTCTTGACCTACAATATAAAGGATCAAAATATTACACATTTTGATCAAATGCAGTCCAACAATACCTTAAACTACAGAACTAGGACCTCAAACATAAGATGCACAAATGTAGTATTTACTGCAAGATTAATTAATGCATCACAATTTAAATATATTCTTTTTTTTCCAGCACAATTTTAGCCTGCAACAATATTGAGTTGTTTGGTAAAACTATTAACTCTTTGGACAATTAATCTTTTTGTCATTTGGGCAGGTTGGCTACGATCTAAAAGAAGAAATAGAGAGGAAGTTTGATAAATGGCAGGAGCCTCCACCAGTGAAGCAGGTCAAACCGCTGCCAGCACCACTGGACGGACAGAGGAAGAAAAGAGGAGGAAGGAGGTACACAACCTGTCAGTAGTTCTAAACGTGGACAGCAATATGGAGATGTTTGACATTCAGATTCTTTAATATTTATGTACCATTTCATTTCAAGTTATTCAGAAGGATGTGATAGTTTACTGAGATTATTCCCAGAACAAGAAGTAAAACAATAAATTAAAATATTCTGCAATAACTAAACTAAAGCAAAACACAGAACAGCATGTTGGAAAACAGTAAGAGTCTTACATAACTAGACTACCTCCACCAACAGCTATATATATATCAGCTCCACTGCGCTCTTCTCTCTTCCTGAAGGTATCGAAAGATGAAGGAGCGTCTCGGGCTGACTGAGATCAGGAAACATGCCAACAGGATGACCTTCGCAGAGGTCAGTAGATATATTTTGTCATGACCTCAATATCTCTTGACACTTGTTTAGCTAAGCTCATTGTAAGTTTCAACTCTGAGTGTCTTTCCCAGGCAAAATAGGGTTCAAAAAGTAGTTGGAAAAAATACACATAAAAATACACTGATCATTTGTAATACCCTCCTAAACAAAGCGGCTAAATATAAATGAACATATTCAAAAGCTTTGAAGGAAATAATGTGTAGTCCTGGTTAGTGTTGGTGCTCAACCTCAGTTCATCTGGATGGCTAAAAAGCTGCCCGATTTAACAGCTTCTACCTCAAGACTGAACGTTTTCAGCAAAGTCAGTGTTGCAAATTTAATGTTTTTCTTGCAGAAGTTGTGTATTGTATCAGGAATCTGAAGTTATACCTCTACTCCTGAGCATTTTTTTCCCTGTGAAAATCTTTAGAAGTATCGGACACAAAGGTGCATGCTAGAACAGCTGCTCACTTCTCTTTAAGGGACAGAAAACCAGTTTTATGTCACTGTGCCCTTGCCACCTATAAGAATTTAAATGAATCCGTGAGTTAATGGCTTTCAACTTAATAAAAGAAAAATACTGCACAGCCCAAGCTTAATGTAAAAATATAATGTTTGTGTTTTCCTGGTCCTTCAGTTTATGATAAGCTTGACTGAGATAAAGTTGTTTTTTATTTTTATTTTGGCAAAACAATTTCCTTGGCAAGAGAAGCATAAGCAGGGAGACTTTGGGCCTAATTTCTGACTTTTTGTTGCAGATTGAAGATGATGCATATCAGGAGGATCTGGGCTTCAGTCTGGGTCAGCTAGGGAAGAGCGGCAGCGGGCGTGTCAGGCAGGCTCAGGTCAACGAGGCCACCAAAGCCAGGATTTCCAAGTCCCTCCAGGTATACATGGTCATGTTCACATCAGCAGTGACTCATGATTAATTAATAACCCTTTAATTTAACTCTTGGTCTCTAATGTTTGTGCATGTTTCTCTTTTGTTACACAGAGGACGTTGCAGAAGCAGAGCATGACGTATGGAGGAAAATCAACAGTCAGAGATCGTTCCTCAGGAACCAGCTCCAGCGTCGCCTTCACTCCTCTACAGGTAAAAATAAGTAAACAACCTGTTTGACTGAAGAACAGCAGCAGTGCACTGCACAAGGTCTATTTTAGGTAACTAACATTGTTCTCTCGTCTGCAGGGGCTGGAGATCGTCAACCCACAGGCTGCCGAGAAAAAGGTGGCTGAAGCCAACCAGAAATATTTCTCTAACATGGCGGAGTTCCTCAAAGTCAAAAAGGAATCCAAGATGTGAACACACACAGTCATCCTGTACATGGACAGTTGCACTCAACACTGCAGCATCATAGTATGTTTTCAAATTTGTCTGACATCGTGCTTTGTCCTGTTTCTTTTTAAAAATTTAGTTTTGAATTTTTTCATTTTAATAAAATGTAATTTACACACCTTCCACAAAACATCCTGTGTTTTTTTTATATAGAGAAAATATTGAGCTGGTATGTTAATTAGTTGTTTTTTTTTGCAATTTCACATATCTTTAACTCTTGGCCACCTTATCTGTGGTTGGCACCTCTTTAACAAGTATATCCACACGTCATGTAGCAATAACAGGACTTTACAACACACACTGCCTTGTAATTTCTTAAAAGTATTTATTGAAATTTTACAATCCTGTTATAACCCCGTTATGACATCTCCCATGCAGAACTGTGATGAGAAAAAGTTGTAAATACGTCTTGAAATTCACATTTTAGCAATTTCTTGACTGACCTTCCTTTTCAGAAAACCTTAAAAGCCCCAAAAAATAGAATCTATAAAAGGCAAATCTCTCGTAGCTTTGCAGTATTTTCCTTTTTCACATCCTCAATTCCCCCCCCCCCCCCCTCCCCTCCCCCCCCCTGTTTCCCTCCCAAAAGAAAGCCTAATCAAGAGCTGAATTTACACAAAACATGAAATTGTAACTGCAGAAACAGATCTGAAGATTTCACGGTTGCTTGAATGGAAAAATCTGATTCAGGTCACATAACACTCCCCATTCAAACTGCCAGGAAAAGGTGGGATCTGTCCCCGCTTCTGATTTAAAAACCAGATCACCAGTGTAAATCTTATTGTTCTTCAGGTAGCACATGAACAACCACACCAGACGAGACATTTCTTACTCCACTCATGAGTCAAATTTACCACCAGAATTTCAGGGTTTCTGTATTTGTCACTCTACATGTAAACAGTTTCAGTGCACATTCACTGTATAGGGTTTTCACTTAAAATATCAGGTGGTAAATTCAACACGGTGGACTTTAGGATGACATCAAAACAAGAGAATAAAACCTTAACTAAAAGTGGGAAGCTGACTCAGAACAGACCTAATGCTATCTGTGTACTTTGACTTTTTAATTCAAGGTGATTCTTTTTGAAGGAATTTGGGCACAGATACATTCACTATGCTCAGCTTGGCCTTTTTGCAATGAGGACAATGAGAATCAAAACATCAAATTGATTAACTTCTCAAACCCTATTTTTAAGATTTATTTTACAAGTTTATTAATTTCTCACAAACATGAATGCGCCATAATAATGCATTTTCTTTGACAGGTTAACTTAAAAACATTTTATTGGTAAAGAGAGGGAGTCAGAGACCAGTTCAATTGCATAGCAATTTAATCCATGTCCAATAAGGACTCTTTCCCTGTCACAGGGAGAGGCCCTGTGGTCACTCTCAATCAGCGTTTTAAATCGACCAAGACAATATCAATAAAACTATTGATAACCGCTCACTATCTCTAATAGTGACCATATTCAACAGGCATCATAGGGTCTTAAAAGAAGCCAGTCCTACACACCATGACTAAATGTCCACTGTCCTTCCCCATTCTAAACCACCAAATTACAGTAAATACAAGATGGGCAGTTTACGTAACAATCAAATTCAAGGTTTGTTTTGTGTCAAGTCAAAGGCTTCCAGGCTCATGTTGGGTAGGTGGTACAGAGAATCTTGTTGAAACGCGAAAAGAAAACAAAACATGAGAAACATGCATGGGGTAGGCTTTCCTAATGCCACATACTGAGTGTGCACACAGACAGGCACAAACGCAGATCTCTAATGAGAGCCCTCTCAGCTCATGCAGCGCACTGCGCTTGATCGGGCCCACAGGGCGTTTTTTTGTCAAAAGCAAGGTGCTACATTAGCAGCGAGGGCTTCACATGAGATGCAGCCTATACAGACACCTGCCTCCATTTCCGGAGAGGGTCTCTACTACACATCACAATCTCTATCCACAGTTTGGAGTTCAGTCTCGGAATGTCAACAGCAGCACATTTTGTCTCTCTCTGTCCCTTCGCGGCTCTCCGTCCGTCACTGCAGGTCTCTGTCTTCGAGGTACCTGTACTCGAAGGTGAACCCCTCCTTTTTCCGCTGGCCCCATTTCTCATAATCAAAGTAAATGTAAGTGCCCTGTGGGATCAGCAGAGCGGACAGAGAAAACAATCATTAGTGCACTGAAAACACAGATCAATATAATATTTTAGCTGCTTAGTTTCTAACTTTAGACACAACAATGGAAATGAAATGCGGTTAAGCTGCACCTGTTCAAACTCGTCAGTGATAGTCTTGGGCTCCTCGTGCCTCTGGAACCACATCATGTACTTGGTGTGAAACCTCCATGACTGCTTTTTGAGAGCCTTGGCAGACAGATACTGAGCCTTGGTGCCCTGAGAGAGGAAGGCCAAAGAAATAATAAGATTAGAATAAAGACTTCGATACATCGGGGCGGCGTAAAGAAGGGTCGTCAGGGTGAAAATGTGGAGTTGGTGAGTTCAGTGGGTGCATGATTACCTCCAGGTAGTAGAAGATGAAAAATAGAGTTTCTGTAGACAGTCTCTGGTAGAACTCTATGGAATCAGAGTGGTGTGGCGGTATCTGATGATGGAAGGGCAAGGTGGGACACGGATTCCTCATCAGGTATTGCCTTTAGGACAAGAAGCAGAGACAGTTACAAATCCATCAGAAACAACTGATCAGGGTGCCTTTGTGCAATCAACATTTACATCAATCTCACACTTCAAACGAATTCATTAATAATTATAAGATGAAGATAAATGCAGAATTTCTGTAAATTGCAGACCATACAACACTTTTAGATGTCCCAGATCCATGACGATATAAAACTGGTTTATACACAAAGATAAAAAATGTTAATGTGATTTTCTGAAACTATTCTAACCACTTTTTAAAAAAGCATAAAAGATCATTTGTGAACAATCTGGTGCCCTTACCTTATCCTCTCAGAGTCAGAGGGGTGTGGCATATGTGTCCACGCGGACTCCTGCATGGCCTGCTGGTAGAGCTGGTCTTTGGGGAGGGGGGTTGGGCCCAGTGGACAGACCCCGAGCGAGGGTGGGATGCTGACTTCCGACACGGACGGCTGAGGGGCGGCGGGTGTGCCGGGCGCTACAGATGACGAGAAGATGTCTGCAGGATGAAAAGAAAGTAAAGGATTGTGTCAATTAAAGATGACGTCACCACACTTCCCCTTTTCATTATGATGTTGCTTCTTCTAATTAAAGGACATCTTTTTATACTTTGATTTCATAAAAAAAGTAAAAAATAAACTCGATGACGATCATAGATAATCAGAATCATAGCTGTCTTAAACATGCAGCTGATGTTCAGAGGTTTTACTTAATAAATGACATGAAACCAATTATTACAAGTCAGTTGGCTGACTAATTCATAATTTTAGCATTATATTAGTGTTTAAACCTCACTTACTATAATCTGCTACTATGAGCACATTGGCATCATCTACTACTGACAAATGTATTCAAAGTACAGTATAGTACAACACTTCCTTCTCAGTAATTAGTAATTATCAGTGACTTTGGGGGTTTCCAGTGTAGAAATAATGTCTGACCGTTCCGACCTCTGTCTCTTAGGTGCAGGTTGGGAATCTCTCCGTCCAGGCCTGATCCCAGCGCTGCCCTCTCAGCCATCGCCTTCAGTGAACTGAGAGGCTCAGGAGCCTGAGGAGGGAAGAGGATGGAGACAGCATGAGCACAGAGTGGCTGATGAGGTCAAATTAAGTTGGAAAGAGAGAGAGGAGCCTTTGAAGGTTATGAGCATTTAACTGTTAAAAGACTATTTATGGAAACCAACTATTGCAACTGAAGGTTTTAAGCTCTACGAGGCCTGTACTGCATACATAGAGCAATGTGTTCGAAAGAGACAAAATTCAACTCCTCTAACTCAAGACGTTTTCTGGCAAAGCTATCCTTTGCTTGCAGCCTACCCTACACTCAGACTTAGATATAGTCTAACACTGCTTTCTTCTTCTTCTTTGTAAAGGGAAAAAAAACATATACTTCACTAAGTCCAAATATATCTTAGAAAGCTGCGATTTTCTTTAGGAATGTACATATAGTGGGGTAAGTGTGGGCTTCTCTATTTACAAAAAATGTTGCCTCTGAGAACAGAAGTTTGTGGGCAGCCAGGGAAATTGTAATAGTGCTATTTTCAGATGAGTTTATCGAAAATCTGCAGTTATGGGCCAAACAAAGGTAACCTGAAAACGTTGAATACTGGTCTCTAGTCTCTTGATACTGGATCGTTATCAGAGCAAACCTGGAAATTATTACATGAAGGAAATGGCCAGATGGGATGCTACGTGCTTTAATATTCATACTGCTCCATCACTTGCAGATCTGATCAGTAAACAAAGCTTTTTATTCTGCAGTCTCCCATCTTTCTCTCATTTTCCAACTACTTGTCTTGTCTGACAATCTCTCCGTGTGTAAGTTTAACAGCCTGCTGGCTATAATCTTGCTGGTTCACACAGGAAATTCTGGGTACTCAATCAGACCATTAAGTGGCTATGACTGTCCTCTCTTAACCCTGCCATGGTGCTGCACCTTGGCTCCGCTCACCTTGAGGCCCTCAGAGGCCTGCGTGTAGGAGTGGGGGCCGTTAAGAAGACTCCCTCCTCCGGGTGTGCTGTCTGAGAACGAGGGGGACGGAGAGCTGGGAGGCAGGGTGATGGAGCTGATTAAACTGGGACCATTGTCCATCCTGCACCAGTAAAGTGGCAACACCAGAGAGATAAAGTTAGGAATATTTGTGCAAGGAATGTGAAGAAGTGTCAGGATGAAGTGAAGTTAAAAAAAAAAAAAACTTACGGCTGACTGGTTGAAGAACTGAGAGATGAAGGTTGGCTGCTTTGTGACTGGCTCGGTGTGCTTAGAGCTGATTCTGTGGAACTCTCTGCCACTACGGCACTGTAACCTGGGGGCAGGTGAGGGAGAAAGTGGCGGTAGAAAAACTCTTAATGAAGAGAATTTGCTTCTGATTTACATAAAAATAGAAAGATACATAAGAAAGAGAAAGTTCACAGTCACACAGGGACAAGAAGGAGTTCACGTACTTGTGCTTCCATTTTGCTTCAATCCACTCGGCGGTCTAGCAGGAGCAGCGTTCACCCCTACTCCTCCAACTACTCCGACGTTCCCTCCGTTGCCTCCCATCATGCCAATAACTCCTGGGGTAGCGCTGACAGAACTAGGGGGCACCTGAGAAGCGACGGGGGAAACATTTTGCCCTGGAACCAGACCCATGATACTCCCGCTCAGAGAACTGTGAGCCGGGCTGGAACCTAGCAATCCGAGCCCAGTCCCCGCCCCGTTGGTTGTGACTCCACTGGAGCCAGAGGTGGGGATGGAAGTGCTACTCTCCACTGAAATGCTGGACTGGGTGGTGCTGCTCAAACCCAAGCCTCCTGATGCTGCTGCCTGAGCGTAAGGGGCAGGTGTGGACCCCGAAATGAGCCCTGCCATTGTGTTTAGAGGAGAGTGGTGGCCACCCAGGCCTAAACCAGACATTTGGTTGGCACTGCTGGTCCCTGTCATGCCAACTTTGCTCAAACCCAGTCCCAACCCAAGTCCCAAACTGGATGTAGGGGTTGGCCCAGATGTGGGCTGAGACTGAGAGTTGGGAGCCGATGAAATGGGTATGCTGGGCGTAGGGAGAGGGGGAGCGGTGGAGGCTGGGAGAAGCGTGTTGCTGGGCGGGCTGGGGGTGTTGTTTGAGGGGGCAGAGGGTTTTGTCTGAGGTGGTTGCTGTTGTGGCTGCTGCGGTTGGTTTGGTGGCTGAGGTTGTTGCTGCTGTTGTGCAGGTTGATGCTGATGTTGCTGCACCGCACTGCTGAAGCTTCCTATAAGACTGCTGCTTGGTGGAACCACGGGGATGCCCCCTACCACACTTGCCATGGACACGAGGGACGAGGATGAGGAGGAGCCAGAGGTTGTGGAGGAAGAGAAGGAAGACAGCAAGGAAGGGGTGCCGTTCTTCACAGGTGACTGAAAATGAAAAGGCGCCATAGAGAGTTTCAGATTAAACTTGCCAAAGAGAAACTGCAGCTATACAAACTGAATGTTGAGCAAAGTTTACTGTGAACTACGGAGGCCCACTAATGCAGGAGATCATACAAACAAGTCACAAGTCTCCAACCATGGTCCCACAGAGAGAGAGGTGGTTCCTTTTCAGCGCCTGAGACGCCGAAACCCATCAGCCACCGTTACTCTCCAGGACCAGGGATGAAGAGCACAGCACTAAACTGTTCACCTACTGACAAAGAGCAGATGAGAGCCTCTCACCTGACTAACTTCACTGTCTGTCGAGCGTCCCCTTTTCTTATCGTCCTCTGAGTTCTCCTATAGGAGGAGATACCTTAATGTGACAATCCACTTTTCAAATATTGATTCAGCATTTTAGCCAGTGGATTACAACACAATGGAACTTCTAGAAAAAGTTAACTAAATATAAACTTAAAAAAAAAAAAGAATCAGAATGTAATTTTTTTGTATGCAGCATCTTTGATATAAATAAAATAACTTACAGCAGTGCAAGTGGCCGGGGATGGAGGAATGGGTGAAGAAGAGGTGGTGGAAGTGGGAGTGCTGCTGGAGTGGAGATACATTTCATCTTCCACGTTGCCCTGACCTGACGGAGACGTCGCAACTAATGCTGCGGCTACAAGACAACGACAGAAAAGAGACAAGAGTTGAGATCGGATAATGCCATTTTTACCTTATCGCTGTGTACAGATGTTAAAAGATTCCTGTAACATCGGAGCACGATTCTAACTCTAACACCCCATCAATACTTCATGTTCTACTCACGGATGTCTTCCAGGTCTAAGTCGTCATACAGGAACTCGTTCTCCTCGAAGTCAGGGTCTTGGGAGGAATCAATGTAATACTCAACGTCATCCTTGATCTTCTGAATTGAATCCACCGGTACAGAGTCATTGTCCAGCATTCGTAAAATGGTCTCCAACATGCGGATGTGGAATCTATGCCTCTCGATCAACCGCTTGAGCTCCTCGATACGTTCTTGCTTCTGCTTGACAGAAAGAAGACAAGAGTGCAGTCTTAAACATTTCAGTGAAAGTCCTTATATTGGATTTTCACTAGAATTACAGAACATCTACAGAGGATGTAGAATTAAACGTGTGTGGGGGAAAAAAAGAGAGGACTCACATCTTTATCACCCTTCTTCTTTCGTGTCTGAACTGAAAGAGATTCCACCTCACTTTCAAATTGATCCACCTGCATATTTAGAGTGTCTATCGTATTCTGAGGGTGAAAAGGAGGTCAGAAAAAAGAGCATTAATGAATCAAATCAAATTTAATAATCCCTGATTCATAAATTCTAATTCATTTTCACAAATTGCACGTTTTATGATTAATTGTTCGCCTGTGGTGCGAGGAAAAGGCTGTTAAGAGAAAACTGGGCATCAAAAATGTACAATGCGTGTAGATATATTAGTGGATGTATTACTGTTAGCCACTGTCCCGTTTCCTCCTTTTCCCTCTGAGCTGGATCAACCTTCTGAGCGAGCCCCAAGCCTTCTTTAGAGTACGCTTTTGTTTTTGTTTCACGCTCCACAACTTTGAATCGCTCCATTTGCTAAAGAGAGAAAGAAAAAAATCACACACACACACACTGTTATTAAGTTGAATGTTTTGATGCAAAAATGTGCTCCAGTTACATATTAAAGAAACAAAATGAACCTAGAAAAAGTAAATGGTAGAGAGCCGTACCGTCTCGATAAGTTTGCGATTCTCTACTAGCTGCCTTTTGTCTTTGATCTCGTTTGAGGCCACCCATGTTTTTATCTGATCTCTCAATCGCTAGAAAATAGAAGAGATGTTAAACCAATTTCATATTGCAGACATACTCCTTATTGAGTCAATGTGCAGATGAAGTGAAGACGTGTAAATATATGTATGGTTTCTTAACTACTTGAAACTATTTGGACTGCTCCATGGTTAACTTGTCTTACCTGTAATTTTTTAATCTCTTTCTTGAGGTCAGCCTCATACTTTTCCTTCTGGTTTGCATTGGCTGCATTGTGGAGCTAAAATGTAGATAAATATATGACATAAATAGTTTTCCCCGACTTCAGATTGCCAAAGAAAAACATGAAAAGCAAACACAAGGAAAAACATGGATCTCTCACCTTTTGCCAGATATCTTCAAACTGTTCTACACCTTCAGCTACTTTTTTCAAACATCTGTCGATCTCGCCTGTGGAGGTGAAAGAAAAACGCTCCAGCATCACTGATCACACATCCATGCAACAGCAAATATCTCCACAAAACCATGCTGCTGGATGAAGATACCAGGCTGTACATCATGATGGACCCTAACGACAGTTTAACCAAACTCTTACCTTGAAGTTTTCTCTTGTCAGCCATGGCTCTGACTACGACAATGTCCACATTCCGTCTGTCACAAAGTTAGCTATGTGAGAAAACACAACACGTTTATAGCCTCATAGCTCAGAAACCCAACACAAACCACTTCAGAAGAGACATCAGCGCATCGTCTCCCTGAGTTAACTCCGGCTAGCTGCCATGTTCAACGTTAGCACCACAAATAACAACGTATTTACACCATTTTCAGACACTTGCAACCGGGACAACTGCACGACCTCTTCGCCTGTGTTCACACCTTTGTAGACGTAGCTGATCTTGACATATTTTTCAGCTAAAATTAGCCACCTAGCCAGCTAACGCCACCGAGCTAACGTCAATAGGAGCCAGTTGCTCGTCCACCTCGCTCGGTCACTAACTGGCCCGTTTCAAAACAACCACCACGGACCATGTTGGTGGACAGAGTTCATGTTCATGCAGCGTTATTCTGGGGGGTCCACTACAGCTTTTATATGGTGGTTTTGTATTGTGAAAGACATAACATATCAGAAACCGTTCAAAATCGTAAACCTGCTAGCTAATGTCTTAACTGTCTGACTAGCTAATGCATAAAAATGCTAGCTAGCCAGCTTTAGCTAGCCAGCTAGCCAAATTTAGGAAAAAGGGAAACTGGGTCAACCCGAGCATCTAGATTCATACTTGTTTACGACATTTACCTAGGATATGGGCTTTCGTTTGTCTTTTTTTCAATTACAGCCAAAACTAATTCCAGAAAGTCTTCTTTACTTCCCAAATTGTGTTTTCTTTTCGACAAGCTCGCTCACTGTAATGTAGCTGAAGATGGACGGTAGCTAAAATCCCACCTCCGTGTCCAGAGTCCGCCCTAAACCCAATCCGCGGGTCTGATTGGACAAACCACCCGCCCGTCACTGCCAGACATCCGCTGGAATGCTGGCCAGCCATTGGCTCAGCGGCATGATGAATTTTGATCTGCACCTGAAAACACATATTCCTAATAACTGCCTCTATGAAAACTAATGGACTTCATTAGCTCCCGACCTCGTTATTTGAACATTAACATGTTTTTGTTTTTTTTGCTTTAGATAGATAGATTTACTCATTCATTTTGATACCTTGAAGAAACTGATCTCCATGACAACTGAGGAAATTCCATCCTCTGAGGAAATGAGATGAGCCTAAATTCTCTAGCAATAAAAAAAGATGTACCATAATTGATTTAAAAATAAAATTGAAGAAACTTATCTACAGACACACTGCTTTTTTTTTATTTCTGCCATTAAACTGAAACATTTTAGTTGTTGTGTACTTTAAACTCCGGTATAGAAACATGATAAAAACACTCCACTGAGTTATTGTTTACATGAATAAAACATGGACATGAAAAATAACTGTAAAATGCATGTGCTTGTACACATACCAGCCCTTTCTAAACACTTCTAGAAGTGAAACATTTCATTTTACAGCCTAAGAAACTTCAGCCATCTGTAACACTTTAATATTGATAAAGATAAAATCATGACAAATATCCAGGAATGTATTGTGAAGAAAGCTGTTCATGACACAAGTTTGCCAATATGCTGTAATTGTATCTGGGTTGCCAATTCTTCATCAAACAAAGTTGTCACAGTTCGCTACTTATCATAATTATGTGATGTCATCAACTCTCAGTACAAAATATCAAAACAGCAGAATATATACAAAATATATGTATGTATGTACCACGTAAGTACTATCTGATTTCACATCAATTCAATGTGGTCACATTGATTGAGTAAAACTTCATTCAGTGCAAACCCCGGCTGAACAGAGGCAGCATGTTCACTCAACAGTTAAAGCAACAGGGTACTCCTTTATATTTCATCATATCCATGGACGAGCAACGGTCAGTGAGACAGAGAGGTCGGACTGGGCATTTCTCCAAACTGCGTCTCTGCCAACACTGACATGTCTGGTTCAGTCTGGGAAAAGAAGCAAAAGCTCAGTTAACAGAACATTTATTATTCTGCACAGTCAGACGTCTGAATACTAACATCAGTGACACTTATCTGCAGTTTAAACCACCCACAACTAAATATTAATCCAATATCACACACAGATAACTGGTCAGTCTTATTAACACAAATGACTGATAACCACAAAACAGACAGCAGCAGTCCAGTAGAATTTTTCACCTACCTGTTGGTCTTTATCCTTTTCTTGCCTTGGTATTCGATGCCTCCTCTTCTTTGGCCCAGCAGCATGATGCAAAGCTGCAGACGAGGTGGAACCAGATACGCCGTTGAGCCGGTCGTCCTCCACTCCAGCAGCTGGATCTAAATGGGATCCAGGCTCATCCTGAAGAAGAAAAAAAAGACAAGGGATAAAAAAAATCTAAATTGTAATGGCATGTAGTGAGCTTGAGAACATTTATTTATTACAAAGCAGAAGACAGGCTTGTTCGAAGCACTTGAGTCCACACACACACACACACAACACACACACACACACACACACACACACACACACACACACACACACACACACACACACACACACACACACACACACACACACACACACACACACACACACACACACACACACACACACACACACACACACTGTGTCAAATGACTTTTGGTATTTTGTTCCACTGCAAAATTATTTGGGAATTTGCTCCACTTAAATAAGGCAAGTCCAGCATTATGTTTTAATGATTGATGCAGAAATATAGGTGTATTCACAGGATCCTAAAAGGTCATAAAAACTTGATCTGCTGGCACACTGACAGATCAAATGCTTTTACAGTGTAATTGCAGATTTGAATGGCACCAGAGTCAACCAGTGGTGTCCACTGGACAACATTTCCCCCATTCCACTACTAATATCATGGCATGAAAGACTAAAAAAAATATTTGAGCCATTTTTTGTCCTACATACAGCCATCTACTTCTTACCTCAAGCAGGATGGTGAGCTGGGCATTTCTGTAGTCGTCCCCATGTGCATCAAGAGTTTTCATGAGGAACCTGTAAGATCAATAGAATCTTGAGATGGGACATCTTGTGGGAAGTTTTTCAGAAAATGTACATTCGATGGATTTTTCTACCGTCTCTCTTTCTTTAAGCGTCGTGTAATTCTTTGTACTTGGTGAAGGCGACCGAGGATCTTCTGATTCACCTGAACAGAACACGTATGTTATTGATTACACAGTACAGATTCACTGATAGACCATCATACTATCACTATCAGCTAATATGAGCTATAAAAAGCTCATACACCCAAACATCCTTCCTTTTACATAGATAAAATCTGATTATACATATACTCCCCAGCCTTGTTGCTTTTGCTCCTTGCTCCCAACCAAGTGAAATAGCATCAAAACTGTGCTGTATATAATGAATACTGAAGTAAAAATAAAATATAAGTTATAAAAAAAAGCTCATATCATCTCAATATCGATGCAATATTTCACTTTTATCAACTGTGGAACTGAAATTTACAGGATTTCTCTTCTCTAGTAATACAACTGGGAAAAAAGCTACTGTATCAGAGGAAATTATAAAAATCTTCATTAAAGTCAATTATTAGCTTACAGGAATGGAAATATATCAGGCATAGGTATCAGTTTAAAACATAAAAATCTATCCTCAAACATTATGAGGGAGTTAGGGCACTGAATGATGTATGATGAACCAGTTATACAGTAACTCCTAAACTCATTTCATAAGCGAAAGCAACAGGAGGAGTGTGCAAAATAAACCACAAGCATGCAGCACACACACATGTGCCAGCTCACACAAACACACCTGTTCAATCTCTTTGCATCTTCTGCTCAGAGCGAGATATTTCCTCTTATCGAGAACTCTTCTTTCTTCATCCTCCTGCGCTGTACTCTCCAGCAGCTCGTTGCCTCCTGGTCCCAGCTCCACCTGCATAAGAAAAAACAACAACATATGTTTTTGTGTGGTATTTCAAATGGAACGTTGTCACAAAAAAAGGCAATTTCAGTCGTTGAATCGATTACAATAAGCTTTGTGTTGCTTCATATTGTAGCAATATCTTTAGTGCACTGAAAAAAATATTACAGCTATATTTCTGGCATGTTCACAATGTTGGAACGTGGTTATTTTAACCACAATTTCTGTTAGTTTCATGCATGTAAAACATATCAGTCAAAAACTATAACCTTTTGACTTGTTCAACCCACTAAACTACATACCGTCTTACTTTCACACAAGAAAACATGAACATGCACTTAAAACAACACATAAAACAATATAGTTAATAAAGAAAAATCACCACTGCACCCAACAATATAATGACATCAAAAACATGCAGTACATATACAAAACATTCACATGGAACAATTTATATGGCTTAAAAGATAAAAGAATATAATCTAAGTTCATTTAGACCTTTGTACTGCAATGAAATGAAAGAAAACCTATATTTTTAAAGGATTATAATAATAATAATAATAATAATAATAATAATAATAATAATATTAACAACAATAATATTAATAATAATAATAATAATAAAAAACTAGAATGTTTTCTAGATAAAGTTACATCTTAACCAACTTTCAGTCATGCAAGATCAGTCTGCATTTCATCTCTACTTGCTCTTGCTGAACAGCGAGCTGTTCTGCTCGTTCTGCTCTAATTGAGGCTCATCCAGCTCTTTTTTGGCAGCACTTGACCAGATTACTGATGCAGCGCTGAAATCAAGTAGGACAGCACCAACCATTCCGTTCCCATCTGTATCACTCAAAAACTGATCGCTCATCTACATGAAAGTATTGCTCATAGAGAGACAAGGGTTATATGAATGCTGGAATTCAGAGTTTAGTGTGAAACCTGATCAAACAGCACTGTTTTCATTAATTTACTGAGCACAGAAAGAATTCTGATACGTCAGCTGTTGGCACCTGTAAATGTTTCCTTTGAGTTTCTGGGTAAAGAACTAACTTTTGTAGCTTCCAAACTGTAACACTGTAACACATACACCTTCCTTTAAACTTAGAAAAACAAGAATTTTAAATGTTCCTCCTCCAGGTTATCTACAAATGATGGGTACTGTACCAAGCATCTGTACCAATTCAATGTGCAATATAATGTAGAAATATCACCTTTCTGACAATGTAAACAAAAACTGAAAACATATAAGCTTCATAAAAGTAGAATTTATGGCAGAGTTGTTGTATTGGGCTGCATTAGACTGCAAAGGTGTAATAAAGTGAGTATATATTTAAAATCCCTAACTATTCTCTTTGCAGGTTAAGACTCATGATTAGTGCCTGACTAATATATTGGCTAATTTGATATCATTTAAGACATGACATAGTAATTTAAAGGCAGCTTTGATTTAATTTCATGGAGCTGTGTCTGCAGGTCTCTTCAGAACATAATAGATTTCATAATTAAAGCTCCAAAATTAAACTAGTCAAATTTCAATTTGGCCTGCACAGATAATCAGACTTTTTAAATTTTTGTGAGATGCAGGATTTATGGTTGACTGCAGCTTCTTGAAAATTATTTTAAGGCTAATTTCACGGCTTGTTATGTTTTATTCTAGCAAACTAACAAGCAATGTGAAAATCTTCAAACTGGTAATATTAGAAAAGTATTAACTAATACTAAATAATTACTAATTAACTAATATTTTTTCATGACTTTGTGTCACAGGGAGCACCTGTCAGCTTGCCCTGCTGACTGCTGTTACCAAGACTGTTACCATGATGATTAACGTTACCTCTCCAGGTCCCAGCTCCACACCGCCTGGCTCCAGCTCTGCCTCCAGGATGTGTCCTCCAAACAGAGGAGGCAGGGCCAAACCAGAGAAATCCTCCATCATCTGGAGAAGAAGAAGGAGAGAAAGGATCGTTTGTTCTAAGATATTTCTGCAAAATCATTATTACACATACATCATGTGTAGGTACAAGCTAGCTGAGGTGCAAAATTGTATAATTTAATTGAAAAACACACCAATTTAATTGTTATGTACCAAGTACAAACCATAGTTGTGTGTGCAACTACACAAATGTGAGGAATTGATCTTAAATAAGCTGAACTTTAGACAGACGGACACACATTTTTACAGTATTGAATGTATCACTTCAGTTAGATATTTCCAAACATTATTTGCGTGTACAGTAAATTACAGTGACGATTAAAAAAAAAAACAATGATTGGATGGTATCATAGAAGGAAACAAGCTATCAATCTACAAGTACTTACATTTATTGGTGATCGATAGCAGCCGTGTTTCTTCTGATTTTAAAGCTCCACTGCGAAATATTTACAGAGATCTGCAGCACAGATTGTTTATAAGTCTTCAGTCAGGTCAAATACTCGCGTTTAGTATCATAAAACATGACAGAAATCAAAGGAAATGCGAGCAAAAGGCAGCTCTTCATTCACTCCAGTCGATAAACTCATGTTTATATGCGACGGGCGCAGGAATTATACGTCTGTGACGAGCTACTACATTTCCCATGAGCACTAGCGCCACTGAAACTACAACAGACAACATGGCGGGTACGTGTATATTTTGTCATCTTATGAACGTCTAACCGGTTGAATTAACGTTAATATGATCTCCAGATAGCATAAATAAATACTTTAATTGTTCGATTTTACGCCAGCAAGATCCTAAAGTTACTTTTAAACAATGATATTCAGTCGAAATAGAAGGAAAAATGTGACCTTGGATGTGTTGCTAACACGTTAGCTCAGTTAGCTGCAGATGTGTTTGATTTGAACCTGCTTGTATCCCTGCAGGTTTCGGAGCTTTCCTGAAGAATGCCTGGAATAAGGAGCCTGTTATTCTGGCCTCCTGTGTTATTGGAGTGGTCGGTGAGTCTCCAAACCTCTTAACAGGAGCTCAGAAATGTGTGAAAGAGAGCAATAACTGCACTGATAGTAGTTTACAACATGATTTGGTCTGGGGTGTATTTAAAGCGAATTTCACTACAGTGGCATACATTTATTGCAATCATCTGACAGCAAAAGTCAGTAAAATGAGCAGAAACAGTCACAAGCCGCTGCTTTGCTGAAATACATTAAATTCAGTCAAATTTCATTAGCTTTCTATGAAGCTAATAAGAAACTTCAGCTGTCCAAATGAGTCAAATCAACTGGATATTTTTCAACATTGCAGTGTTTTTAGTGACAAGGTCTCTCTTTGTGACTATACTAAAAAGACTGAAATGTGGCAGATATCTACTACATGACTAGCCTCATATAGGCTTCACATCAGCTTTTAAATGCATCTTTGCACAAAATGTTCCTTCAGTATTAATTTGAACTAGTGGACCTATCATTTAATTGGATATCCAATTTATGAATTTAACCATCTTCTTTTCTGCACATCTGCTTTTACTGTAACCCTTTGCATTTTTTAATTCTTTAAATATGTTCAGTATGCCCTGCCAGTTCACTGACCGCTGGTCATTGTGTTATACTAGGGCTACAATAGTGTGCTTTGTATGCGTCTGTCCAGTGTCTTGTACATGGAGATTATTTACCTATATTGTATATTCCTTGTATATTTCAATATGCAGCCGTATGCAACACTTGAACCCAAGACAAATTCCAACACATCTTATCTTATCTTGTGTCCAAATAAATGAGAAGTTTTGCTTCTTTTCCCACAATCCCAGCATGAGATGTTAACTGTTTGATAACGTGAATACTACAAGCGATAACAAAGAATGTATAATGGAGTGAATGTTATGATTAGGATAGATAAAAGCCAAAAAGCATCTTTTTTTTCTTCTTTTTTTTTAACCCTTTGGAACGGTTAGTTGAAGTGGTCAGCACCAGAGCATGTCAGCTGGGAACTTATGCAGGTGTATAAAACCCTGGTGTATTTAGAAACCAGTTAGGAGCATCTAAAAATGTATTCTCAAACTCAGATTGTTGTACTTGATGATATGTGCTCTGTCTGATCTTTGTTTGTATATGAGCTGTTGTTAAATAGATAATTGTCTTCAAATGACCACTGTAGCTACTGTATGTCCATGTACTGTATGAGTAGTTAATGTATTGTATATGAAGTCAAAAACCTTTGTTTTGTTTCCTCAGGCGTTGCTCTTCCATTAATCAGCCCCCTCACAAAGTATACAGGAATGATAAATTCATCTGTTCCATACAACTACCCAGGTAAATACAGCTGCCCCATTATTTTAACCATCTGCGTTAATACCTCCTCAGTCAAATATTGAAGCTCTCCTTTTCTTATTTTCTCATTTTCTCACTACAGTCCCTGTGCGAGATGACGGAAGCATGCCTGACGTCCCTGCACATCCGTCTGAACAAAAAGGAGAAAACCTGGCATGGCTTAAAAAGCTTTAACGGACACATCCTCGCAATCAATACCTGTGATGTTCCCTCGGTCCATAATTGTCTGCAGAGCTGCTCCACTTGTCAATGTCCCACAATAAAGATTGTCTATTTAAATCTACCTTTGTGCCACATTGGTTCATTTTTGGTGCATTTGGATTTAGGTTAAATTACATGTTGAAGTAGAATGTAAGACCATTAAAAGTTCAGAAAATGTGTTCACAGTGTAAAAACCTCAATTGATGAAGGATTAAGATTATAATCTCTAGTCTAACATAACTTTATTTATATAATATGAAAGGTTTTCATAGACTTTTGAAACTTAAGGGAAAGTGGATCAAAAATATAACTTCTATAAATGTCCATGAACCTTTCTTGAATGTCTGGAGTTAAATTAGATTCTGTATAGAAGTTTAACGACTATTCTTGAGGTCCAACCTGAAACACCCATAAATGTGTAACAGACATCATGTTCCCGTCAGAAAACATGACTGGGTTAAGATTTCTGTTTGATGTTAAAGAGCCGATCAGGGACGTTTTGAAACTAATCTTTAACAAAACCCTGATACTTTGGAGGAGGCTCAGTTTGACAAAGCTTAAATCAGATTCCTTGTTTTCTTAGCAGCTCTACATTCATAAGTAGTTCAGTCGTCTGCACAGCAGTACTGCATGAATCCGTTTAAATTAAGATCCAGTTGTTACAGTTCACAGGCATTTGACACTTATTTTGTCTCTGTTCATGCATCATGTATTCAGTGCTACTACTACTCCCACAAACACACTTCATAAACATACATATTGTGTTGAAACTGTGAATGCAGATTTTTAAATATATATAGAAAGCTCACTTTGTTTTACAGGATACACACACACACACAGTAACAGTGGACAAATATTTCCTTCAGATAACTTTTATTTCACAGCATGTCAGTATCCAGTATGTCAGTTAAGCAATATCTTCCTCAGCAGAATTCACCATCATAATATAAGTTTTCTGCAGTCATCAGGATTTCATATTGATGCAATTCATAGAACAGCCTGACAGTCTGTTAATGTGTCTGCATGTACTTTTTTTTAATAGAAACAAGGACTGGTGTAGAAATTGGTGTGCAATGTTAAGAAACAATTTCACTTGGGTAGAAGAGTTTTGAAGTTGGGACAGGCTTCAGTTGTCCCTGCAGGCAGTAATAAAGGCATGTTTTGCAGTTGGCATCCCACTCAGCAAATTCTGCACATATTGTATGTCATCTGAATCCGACAGTGAATATATTTATGATGTTTTCATTACACATCTACAGGTGTGCTTTCTGTAACACGTGTGCAATATTCTGCAGACTTAGGATCATAAATAGAATTTGCTGTAAATGTGTCAGTTCATATTGCCATATAGTTTTTTCAATATATCGTTCATATTTCAATCAATTTGACATGTTTTTCTAACAACATATTTAAGATTTCTGATATATTTCTCTGTATACATTCTCTAAAAATGTTCTTTTCTTTTAATACTTTCTACAATCTCAATCTTGCACACTTTCAATTTATGACATCCACAATGATATTATTGGTTTGGGAATATTTTTTTTACTGTCACATTTTACTGTCAACTTAACTCTGTATAAATATCATCCCTCCTTGGAACACTTATACCTGAAGCCACTAAAACAGCCACTAGCTACTTTCATTCAAAGATTGAAATAAATTAAAAAGTAAATCAATATTACTATTTAAAACATTCAAACCTGTGATGGACAAAAATATTTAATTTTGCCTTCACTAGGTTTTTCTTCCTATTTGTGCCGAATAATTGAGAAAAACATTTGATGCCACTAAACAGATTTGCAGGATTTGGAGGTTTACTGCTTCTGCCAAAAGTCAAAATGCTTCTACCAAAGTGAAACACTATCAGTATTTTTAAGAAAGTCAAATAACAACAATTACAAATGTGTAAGCACTATTTACATGCATGAATAAGTGTGATCTTTATCATTTTGCTGTCATATTTATTAATGATGCCACACTAATCAAAGTAATACATGTGCTGTTAGAAACAACATACTACAACCCTTATGGGTAACATCTTGAATCTTCAAGATGCTAAAAAATAAATCACAGCAACTCAAGGCAGTTAGGAGAGGAACATAAACCATTTCAGCTTGCACAAATACTAAAGTTCACCTTTAAACTGCAGTTTTCTTGCCTACAGAGCTACATATTTACTTTGGATATCTCTAGTTTACCATGAACACTTGCTCAGACGTTGGTCAACTTTCCTGTATGCTTTCTTCGTCACTTTCATAGATACATTTCCTCAATAAATCTTCACTCTCTCGTCCGTCCTGGCTTTCTCATCTCTCTTAAAGATTCTGCTCAGTCTGAACAGGTGGCTACTATCAACTAGCCTAGATGTTGTTAAGCTTTAGATTTGGGACCAAAAAGGAATCAAGAATCAAATCCAAAGACTAAGCACTGAGATCTCACATTCTTAAAACTTTAAACCCTCCACAACATGCTACTTTCTAAAAAAGAACAATCCGTCTTTCAATGATAACTCCATCCAAATGTTCAACTATTGATGGTTGCAGTAACACACTCCAAACTCCACAGTTTGTCTCTGTGAAGCTCAGGAGCTGTTTGGTTGTTGTTTTTGTTTAGCTGTTTTTGCTCCATATTAAAATTTCACTCATTGATTTTACTGAGAATTTATCAAGTCTCAATAATTTCCCTCACTGCAGTTTAAATTCAAACTTTAAATAATTACATTTAGGGAATAACTTTTTGAGGTATAAGAGTTTAACTAATCAATAATCTACACTCACAAAATACTGAAGTGACTTTACAGCAGCAGAACGTATGGCGTTAACTCGCATAAACATGATGTATCACTGACGAGAACTCAAAGAGCATCACCCACCCAGTATAATTTACACAAGATAAGTTGTGTGCCAATTTCATTAAAAGATGCCAAGTCTCTCTCAACCAAACAACCACATTTTAAAATAGAAAAGACAGATTGAATAAATTTGAAAAGTTCATAAAAACTGAGAAAACACGACAATCCTGCAGCTTTTCTAAAGATATAATACTAGCACTTTTAAAGTAGGAGCCTGTCCTCTTCCCAAAACACTTCATTATAGTGAAGGTGAAATTACACCACAACCTGCTAATAGGAGCCAGTCCCTAAATCAACTGAACTAAAAACACTTTTATGAATATGGCACAGAAACAAACAAAAAACTACATAAAGGTTATGTATAAAAATTGCACTGTAAAACAATAGCAATAAGAGGCATCTTTTTATAGGCCAGGACAAACCTGAAAATGTTAGTTATTCTAGGTGAGCAAGATTCAGTATTTTGATCTCGACAGCTAAGCTAATTACAGTCAACATCTTACTTCTGTTCCACAAAAAAACTAGCCTAGATTTTATTTCAATGCTCCCATTTCACTCAAACATAATTTTCAGATATAGCAGTGGTCCTGTTTCTACTTCCTCACATTAACTATCTCAGCAGTGAATGGACTGTAATCATACTCATAACAGATCAGCCTTTATATGTATACCTTTAAAACGTTGATTCAAAAATATACTTTTCTTGCCCATGAAACACAATCTGTATTTGATTAAATTGCAAAAAAAAGAACATACAAAGTAAAGAACTATTCAATAGAATCAACATGAACCAATGTGCTGCATCCAGGATTCAACCTGAGACTTGATGGATCAACAGAGCACACAGAACAGGATCGCTTACTCGATGATGGGAGCTGAGCGATCGTTGGTGACCGTTTTTCTGAGACGGACGTGGGCAAATGGATTGGGCCTGAAAGAGAAGAGCAATTAAAACAAAAGGGAGCATATTTTAAAAAGGCTTTAAAATCTATAGTCTTCCCTTCCATCAAATCTGTTATGACTAAACAAGGCATTAGTCCACTATGTTAAACAGTCGCATGTCTAGCTTAAACCTGCTACCTCAAGTTCTTCACATCCTTGTAAACAAGACATGAAACAAAAAACAAGTTTCACAACTTGAAAAGGAAGCAGAAACACTTAGGAGTGATGGATATGATATGGAATAAAGTCTACGCTGCATAATTATCATTTTTGGGTGTCGCCTTTTTCAGTTATATTTGCCACCTTAAAGTATCTGTATGATTTCTGCTTCACTGACCTGATAAGTCAACAAAAAACTGTTTATCAGGGGCACCCTGGTCGACCAGCAAGATGCTGATCTCAGCTTGGTCTAATTCCAGCGAAAGACCTTTGTTGCATATCATTGCATCTCTTTCCAATAATTTCCTGTCACATCTCCAACGTCAATGATCTAAATAAGGCAAAAATGTATAAAGAAAGTTTCTCGAGACCGCCTGTCTTATTCCACTGTGTAAAAATGGTATTATTATGTGATGTGGTCATTAAAGGTGTGCTAATTGAGTATTGCACTTCCATAAAATTGGGGAATTTATAGTCCCAAGTATCTTACTATAAGAGAAGGCATCTCTGTCTGTATGTATGTTTGTGTGTCCTTCGATTTTCTCGATAACCGTTGATCTGATCGACTTCACGCTTGGCAGGTGTATTGCTAAGGAACCAAGAACGAGCAGTGAAGTTGTTTGGATGAGCGGTTAAAAGGAAATATATAAAAAATACTTCATGAACAACACTGCTTTTGCTTCTTCACTGCCTGTGGAGTCAATGAACAGAAATACAGATAGCGCCACACCAAGCCAGCTGACAGTCTTGCCTGGGCCCGGGAAGAGATAATCTTAGATGGGCCCCCACACACCCGGATTTCTCATTTTCCCTTGCTCTTCCTCTCCTCTTCTCTCCTCTGCTCTTCCTCTCCTCTCCTCAGTGTTGGGGAAGCTACTTTGCAAGCATACCTTGTAAAACTACATGTAGTTCAGCCTGACAGTAGTTTGAACAAACTACCCCTGGAGACCCCTAGCTGTAGTTTGTAAAACTACAGCTAAAAAAAGTAGCTTTAGCAACTACCTATACTCATTTAACTCATTTAACTCAGCGTTAAATAAATCAACATGTGGTCTATATGAAACTAAATATAATAGCCTACAAAAAATTCACATGCCAGCAGAAATATGCCTCTCAACTCAGTTTTATTTTTTTAAAGAAAAAAAGCTGACATGTTGGTCAACATACTGTAGGTTCACCATAGACATGTTGGGTAATATAAAGAGAAAATGAAAATCCTACCCCAATACCCACATGTAAATCAGAAATGTAAATCAGTCTACAAAAAATGTAATAAAAAACCCAAAGAGGCAGACATATTCTAGATCGGTGTGTCTTGAACAACAATGTTGGCATGTCATGACATGATTCATGCCTTTTTTTATTTTTTTTATTTAAAATAACATTTATATTATATAGGTCTTTTTTTTATAAAAAATATTTCATGTGCAGGTAGTCGAGTGGTTAGAGCACATGCCATATACGCCGCTAAATAAAGGCGTCCATGCCAACAAAAATATTTCATGTTATTGACCAAAATTGTAGTTTGTAAATTGAGTAGTTAAACTACAAAAAATGACCCAAAAAGTAGTTGAAATACTTGACGCAGCACAACATATGAATGTAGTTTAACTACCAGCAAGTTACAGCAAATTGTAGTTAAGCTATGTAGTTCAACTACATGTAGTTTAAGTCTAACCAACACTGCCTCTCCTCTGCTCTTCCTACTCCTACTCCATCAGACTCGGTCATTTTAGTGGGCCATAGTGCAGGATCGCTGAAATACTTGGGTAAAGTTAGAAAGAGATTGGCAGATTCGAACTTCAGCTATCAATAGCTCACAAACGAAACATTGTTTACAAGCACATTTTTACAAAATGTGCTTGTGTATAATACTTCAATATCATCACTGTCATGTGCTGTCGTTCCATTGATTTCCCTTCAATAGCTTCAATATTATACACAGTAGTCTTCACTATATTCACTCCACACAACAAGGGTCACCTGATAATCAAACTACAACAGTTATTTCAGAAAAAAAATCTTTTTGCATATTTTTGGGGAATTTTATTGTGAAAAATCGTCAATAGCGTTAATATTATACACTGTATACTCACCAAAATCATGCTACACAACAAGGGTCACCTGATAATCATACTACAACAGTTATTTCAGAACATTTTGTTTTTGTTTATTTTTGGGTAATTTTATTGTGAAAAATCGTCAATAGCGTTAATATTATACACTGTATACCCCATCCTGAGGAGGGCGGAAAGGGCGCAGCTCAAGAGATTGGTTGGCGTGGGACTCAGACCAGACCTTAGGATGGAATGCAGGATTAGGGCGCAGCAGCACTCCAGCATTCCAAGGCAAGAAGCGGCAGCACTCTTCATGCACGGAAAGGGCATGTAGCTCACCCACCCTTTTTGTCGACACAATAGCCAACAAGAATGTAGTCTTGAGCGAAAGCCATTTCAGCTCAACCGTTTCCAGAGGCTCGAACGGCCCATGCCGCAAGGCTGACAAAACCATCTCCAAATCCCATGGGGGGACACCCGGCCTCCTGGGAGAGGGAGCAACCCTACAAGCCCCCCTAAAGAACTGAGCAATAAGGTCACAACAACCCTGTGCCAGTTTACGAGGCCCAACATGGGCCGCCTTTATGGCTGCCACCGTCCCCCTCAACGTCGAGGGAGACTTGCCTGCCTCTAACAGCTCCTGAAGGAACTGAAGGATACCAGGGGCCATACAGGAGAGGGGATCCACGTGTCGTGAGGCACACCATGATTGAAACACCCCCCAACGATAGGAATAAGCAACCCTGGTCGAGGGAGCCCGGGCCCCCTGCAAAGTACCCACTACAGACTGGGGGAATCCCAAGGCTAGAAATTCGGCCCTCTCAGGGGCCATGCCCAAAGCCTGAGGCCCTGGGGAAAAGGATGAAAAAGAGTTCCCTCGGCCTGGGACGGGAGGTCCCGGCGAATGGGTAGCTCCCACGGTTGTCCCTGAAGAAGGGGCGGAATCTCGGCAAACCAAATCATCTGGGGCCAATTGGGGGCCACCAGGATGAGGCTGGACTCTCTGTAGGAGTTGGTGCAGGAGGAGGAACGGAGGGAAGGCATACAGGAGGCCCAGTGGCCACTGATGTGCCATCACATCCGTCCCTAAGGGAGGATTGTCCCTCCCCATGGAGAAAGAGAGGGGACAATGAGTGTTCTCCCTGGATGCAGAAAGATCTGCCACGGCTGTGCCGTAGCGATCCCATATTCCGCTCACAACCTCTGGATGCAGCTGCCACTCTCCGGGAAAGGGTCCCCCCCTGGAGAGCCGATCTACAGCAAGGTTCTCCCGACCCGGCACGTATGTGGCCCTCAGGGACTTGAACTGGGGATGAGCCCACTCCCATATTGCCCGAGCCAATCTGCACAGGCGAAGGGAACCTAGGCCCCCTTGCCTGTTGATATATGCCGCCGCTACTGTACTGTCTGTTCTCACCAGCACATGGCGGTCCTGTAGCTCTGGCAGGAAGTGCAGAAGAGCCAAATGGGTAGCCTGCAGCTCCAAAACATTTATGTGCTGCGCTAACCAGGGTCCGTGCCAAAGGCCGCTGATGCCCTTGCCTTCGTGGACAGCCCCCCAGCCTACAAGGGATGCATCTGATGACACCACCTGGCGACGCAACACAAGCCCCAGTACCGTCCCACGTGCCAAGTTGGTCGGCCGCCGCCACCAACGGAGAGCCACACACAGTCTGCGCATCACCAATACGCTGGCCTGCAGATTCCTCTGTGGGCAAAATCCAAGGTCTAGGAGGCAGCGCTGCACTGGGCGCATGTTCAGAAGAGCCAGGGGTATGACATGCACTGTGGCTGCCAAGAGGCGGAGACATAGCCAGGTCACCCTGGCCCCAAGCCGGAACTGGGACAAGCAAGCCCTGAGGGCGGCCTGTCTCACAGGAGTCAAGTAAAGAGTCCCTGCCCTGGCATCCAAACACATGCCTAGGAACTCCGTGGACTGTGAGGGCTGGAGCCTGCTCTTCTTCCTGTTGAGGTGCAGGCCTAGGTACTCTAAGTGATGCTGGAGACGAGCCACATCTCTGCGGCACTGCCCCTCCGAGCGAGCACACATGTTGGCTGGCCTCCAAAAGGACCCGTAGATCACTGGAAGCAGCAGAACCTAATTGAGGTGGTCTTGGCTGTGGGGCTGGTCCCGGCCCCGCCGGATCATAACAGACATCTCTTGTGTGACCGGCAAACCGGTGTCACAAGCCGCCACGCTTTCATCAGCCCGGGTAGCAAAGACAGTCGCAGCAATCCAGAGAGGGGCCCGTAGACCAGCTCTCCCAAACTCAAAGTCAGTGGATATTGTGCACACAAGCCGTCTAAACCCCCCCCCCCCACACACACACACACATATGGGATATGTAGAATGGAGAGATAGTCTTGACAGGATATAGAAAGTGTTAGAATATATATTAATAATTTTTCCTCAAGCTATTTTTTTATATTCTAAGTCAAATGTTATCCACCAATAAGAAAATGTAGTAAACCTAAGGAGAACACCAATGCCCATGTTGCAAATATTTAAATCACTCCAGTTCTGGAAAAAAAAAAAGTTTATTGTTTCAGACATTACTGTCAATACTGTAAAAGGAGCTCACACCTGAGTCAGAGTCATTTGAAAAGCTTAATAAATGGTTAGATTGCCATCACCTATCAAATAATGAAAAACTATGTACAGAAGTTTCAGTTGTGCAAATGTAGCATGATTTTGGTGAGTATACAGTGTATAATATTAACGCTATTGATGATTTTTCAAAAATAAAATTCCCCTAAAATATGCAAAAAGTTTTTTTTCTGAAATGACTGTTGTAGTATGATTATCAGGTGACCCTTGTTGTGTATCATGATTTTGGTCATCCTACAGTGTATAATATTAACGCTATTGACGATTTTTCACAATAAAATTCCCCAAAAATATGCAAACTTTTTTTCCCCCTGAAATCACTGTTGTAGTATGATTATCAGGTGACCATTGTTGTGTAGCATGATTTTGGTGAGTATACAGTGTATAATATTAACGCTATTGATGATTTTTCAAAAATAAAATTCCCCTAAAATATGCAAAAAGTTTTTTTTCTGAAATGACTGTTGTAGTATGATTATCAGGTGACCCTTGTTGTGTATCATGATTTTGGTCATCCTACAGTGTATAATATTAACGCTATTGACGATTTTTCACAATAAAATTCCCCAAAAATATGCAAACTTTTTTTCCCCCTGAAATGACTGTTGTAGTATGATTATCAGGTGACCATTGTTGTGTAGCATGATTTTGGTGAGTATACAGTGTATAATATTAACGCTATTGATGATTTTTCACAATAAAATTCCCCAAAAATATGCAAACTTGTTTTCCCCCTGAAATCACTGTTGTAGTATGATTATCAGGTGACCATTGTTGTGTAGCATGATTTTGGTGAGTATACAGTGTATAATATTAACGCTATTGATGATTTTTCACAATAATATTCCCCAAAAATATGAAAAAAGATTTATTTTTTTAATGAAATGACTGTTGTAATATGATTATCAGGTGACCATTGTTGTGTAGCATGATTTTGGTGAGTATACAGTGTATAATATTAACGCTATTGATGATTTTTCACAATAAAATTCCCCAAAAATATGCAAAAAGTTTTTTTTTCTGAAATGACTGTTGTAGTATGATTATCAGGTGACCCTTGTTGTGTATCATGATTTTGGTCATCCTACAGTGTATAATATTAACGCTATTGGCGATTTTTCACAATAAAATTCCCCAAAAATATGCAAAAAGATATTTTTTCTGAAATAACTGTTGTAGTTTGATTATCAGGTGACCCTTGTTGTGTATCATGATTTTGGTCATCCTACAGTGTATAATATTAACGCTATTGACGATATTTCAAAATAAAATTCCGCAAAAATATGCAATTTTTTTTTTCCTGAAATAACTGTTGTAGTATGATTATCAGGTGACCATTGTTGTGTAGCATGATTTTGGTGAGTATACAGTGTATAATATTAACGCTATTGATGATTTTTCACAATAAAATTCCCCTAAAATATGAAAAAAGATTTATTTTTTTAAGGAAATGACTATTGTAGTATGATTATCAGGTGACCATTGTTGTGTATCATGATTTTGGTCATCCTACAGTGTATAATATTAACGCTATTGACGATTTTTCACAATAAAATTCCCCTAAAATATGCAAAAAGTTTTTTTTCTGAAATGACTGTTGTAGTATGATTATCAGGTGACCCTTGTTGTGTAGCATGATTTTGGTCATCCTACAGTGTATAATATTAACGCTATTAACGATTTTTCACAATAAAATTCCCCAAAATTATGCAAACTTTTTTTTCCCCTGAAATCACTGTTGTAGTATGATTATCAGGTGACCCTTGTTGTGTAGCATGATTTTGGTCATCCTACACTGTATAATATTAACGCTATTGACGAATTTTCAAAATAAAATTCCCCAAAAATATGCAAACTTTTTTTTTTCCTGAAATAACTGTTGTAGTATGATTATCAGGTGACCATTGTTGTGTAGCATGATTTTGGTGAGTATACAGTGTATAATATTAACGCTATTGATGATTTTTCACAATAAAATTCCCCAAAAATATACAAAAAGATTTTTTTTTAATGAAATGACTGTTGTAGTATGATTATCAGGTGACCATAGTTGTGTATCATGATTTTGGTCATCCTACAGTGTATAATATTAACGCTATTGACGATTTTTCACAATAAAATTCCCCAAAAATATGCAAACTTTTTTTCCCCCTGAAATAACTGTTGTAGTATGATTATCAGGTGACCATTGTTGTGTAGCATGATTTTGGTGAGTATACAGTGTATAATATTAACGCTATTGACGATTTTTCACAATAATATTCCCCAAAAATATGCAAAAAAATTTTTTTTTCATGAAATGACTGTTGTAGTATGATTATCAGGTGACCATTGTTGTGTAGCATGATTTTGGTGAGTATACAGTGTATAATATTAACGCTATTGACGATTTTTCACAATAAAATTCCCCAAAAATATGCAAAAAGTATTTTTTTCTGAAATGACTGTTGTAGTATGATTATCAGGTGACCCTTGTTGTGTATCATGATTTTGGTCATCCTACAGTGTATAATATTAACGCTATTGATGATTTTTCACAATAAAATTCCAAAAAATATACAAACTTTTTTTCCCCCTGAAATCACTGTTGTAGTATGATTATCAGGTGACCATTGTTGTGTAGCATGATTTTGGTGAGTATTCAGTGTATAATATTAACGCTATTGACGATTTTTCACAATAATATTCCCCAAAAATATGCAAAAAGATTTATTTTTTTTCTGAAATGACTGTTGTAGTATGATTATCAGGTGACCCTTGTTGTGTAGCATGATTTTGGTGAGTATACAGTGTATAATATTAACGCTATTGACGATTTTTCACAATAAAATTCCCCAAAAATATGCAAAAAGATTTTTTTTTTTCCTGAAATGACTGTTGTAGTATGATTATCAGGTGACCCTTGTTGTGTATCATGATTTTGGTCATCCTACAGTGTATAATATTAACGCTATTGACGATATTTCAAAATAAAATTCCCCAAAAATATGCAATTTTTTCCCCCTGAAATAACTGTTGTAGTATGATTATCAGGTGACCATTGTTGTGTAGCATGATTTTGGTGAGTATACAGTGTATAATATTAACGCTATTGACGATTTTTCACAATGAAATTCCCCAAAAATATGCAAAACAAATTTTTTTTCTGAAATGACTGTTGTAGTATGATTATCAGGTGACCCTTGTTGTGTATCATGATTTTGGTCATCCTGAAGTGTATAATATTAACGCTATTGACGATTTTTCACAAAAAAATTCCCCTAAAATATGCAAAAAGTTTTTTTTCTGAAATGACTGTTGTAGTATGATTATCAGGTGACCCTTGTTGTGTATCATAATTTTGGTCATCCTACAGTGTATAATATTAACGCTATTGACGATATTTCCAATTTTTTTTTTCCTGAAATAACTTTTGTAGTATGATTATCAGGTGACCATTGTTGTGTAGCATGATTTTGGTGAGTATACAGTGTATAATATTAACGCTATTGACGATTTTTCACAATAAAATTCCCAAAAAATATGCAAAAATATTTTTTTTTTCTGAAATGACTGTTGTAGTATGATTATCAGGTGACCATTTTTGTGTATCATGATTTTGGTCATCCTACAGTGTATAATATTAACGCTATTGATGACTTTTCACAATAAAATTCCCCAAAAATATGCAAACTTTTTTCCCCCCTGAAATGACTGTTGTAGTATGATTATCAGGTGACCCTTGTTGTGTAGCATGATTTTGGTGAGTATACAGTGTATAATATTAACGCTATTGACGATTTTTCACAATAAAATTCCCAAAAAATATGCAAAAAGTTTTTTCTGAAATGACTGTTGTAGTATGATTATCAGGTGACCCTTGTTGTGTATCATGATTTTGGTCATCCTACAGTGTATAATATTAACGCTATTGATGATATTTCAAAATAAAATTCCTCAAAAATATGCAATTTTTTTCCCTGAAATAACTGTTGTAGTATGATTATCAGGTGACCATTGTTGTGAAGCATGATTTTGGTGAGTATACAGTGTATAATATTAACGCTATTGACGATTTTTCACAATAAAATTCCCCAAAAATATGCAAAAACACATTTTTCTGAAATAACTGTTGTAGTACGATTATCAGGTGACCCTTGTTGTGTAGCATGATTTTGGTCATCCTACACTGTATTATATTAACGATATTGAAGTTTTTTTAATATAAAAAATCTCAAATTATATCAAAACTAATTTCCCCAAAATAAATGTTATAGTATGATTATCAGGTGACCCTTGTTGTGTAGCATGATTTTGGTGAGTATACAGTGTATAATATTAACGCTATTGACGATTTTTCACAATAATATTCCCCAAAAATATGAAATAGATTTATTTTTTTAATGAAATGACTGTTGTAGTATGATTATCAGGTGACCCTTGTTGTGTAGCATGATTTTGGTCATCCTAGAGTGTATAATATTAACGCTATTGACGATTTTTCACAATAAAATTCCCCTAGAATATGCAATATTTTTTTTTCTGAAATGACTGTTGTAGTATGATTATCAGGTGACCCTTGTTGTGTATCATAATTTTGGTCATCCTACAGTGTATAATATTAACGCTATTGACGATATTTCCAATTTTTTTTTTCCTGAAATAACTGTTGTAGTATGATTATCAGGTGACCCTTGTTGTGTAGCATGATTTTGGTGAGTATACAGTGTATAATATTAACGCTATTGACGATTTTTCACAATAATATTCCCCAAAAATATGAAATAGATTTATTTTTTTAATGAAATGACTGTTGTAGTATGATTATCAGGTGACCCTTGTTGTGTATCATGATTTTGGTCATCCTACAGTGTATAATATTAACGCTATTGACGATTTTTCACAATAAAATTCCCCAAAAATATGCAAACTTTTTTTCCCCCTGAAATGACTGTTGTAGTATGATTATCAGGTGACCCTAGTTGTGTATCATGATTTTGGTCATCCTACAGTGTATAATATTAACGCTATTGACGATTTTTCACAATAAAATTCCCCAAAAATATGCAAAACGTTTTTTTTTCTGAAATGACTGTTGTAGTATGATTATCAGGTGACCCTTGTTGTGTATCATGATTTTGGTCATCCTACAGTGTATAAGATTAACGCTATTGACGATTTTTCACAATAAAATTCCCCAAAAATATGCAAACTTTTTTTTCCCCTGAAATAACTGTTGTAGTATGATTATCAGGTGACCATTGTTGTGTAGCATGATTTTGGTGAGTATACAGTGTATAATATTAACGCTATTGACGATTTTTCACAATAAAATTCCCCAAAAATATGCAAAAAGATTTTTTTTTCTGAAATGACTGTTGTAGTATGATTATCAGGTGACCATTGTTGTGTATCATGATTTTGGTCATCCTACAGTGTATAATATTAACGCTATTGACGATTTTTCACAATAAAATTCCCCAAAAATATGCAAACTTTTTTTTCCCCTGAAATAACTGTTGTAGTATGATTATCAGGTGACCATTGTTGTGTAGCATGATTTTGGTGAGTATACAGTG
The DNA here is from genome assembly GCF_963691925.1 of Scomber scombrus. Taxonomy (NCBI): domain Eukaryota; kingdom Metazoa; phylum Chordata; class Actinopteri; order Scombriformes; family Scombridae; genus Scomber; species Scomber scombrus. Next base: position 18,826,835 of record NC_084976.1, on the reverse strand, counting down.
TATAATATTAACGCTATTGACGATTTTTCACAATAAAATTCCCCAAAAATATGCAAAAAGATTTTTTTTTCTGAAATGACTGTTGTAGTATTATTATCAGGTGACCATTGTTGTGTATCATGATTTTGGTCATCCTACAGTGTATAATATTAACGCTATTGATGACTTTTCACAATAAAATTCCCCAAAAATATGCAAACTTTTTTCCCCCCTGAAATCACTGTTGTAGTATGATTATCAGGTGACCCTTGTTGTGTAGCATGATTTTGGTGAGTATACAGTGTATAATATTAACGCTATTGACGATTTTTCACAATAAAATTCCCAAAAAATATGCAAAAAGATTTTTCTGAAATGACTGTTGTAGTATGATTATCAGATGACCCTTGTTGTGTATCATGATTTTGGTCATCCTACAGTGTATAATATTAACGCTATTGATGATATTTCAAAATAAAATTCCCCAAAAATATGCAATTTTTTTTTTCTGAAATAACTGTTGTAGTATGATTATCAGGTGACCATAGTTGTGTATCATGATTTTGGTCATCCTACAGTGTAAAATATTAACGCTATTGACGATTTTTCACAATAAAATTCCCCAAAAATATGCAAAACGATTTTTTTTTCTGAAATGACTGTTGTAGTATGATTATCAGGTGACCCTTGTTGTGTATCATGATTTTGGTCATCCTAGAGTGTATAATATTAACGCTATTGACGATTTTTCACAATAAAATTCCCCTAGAATATGCAAAAAGTTTTTTTTCTGAAATGACTGTTGTAGTATGATTATCAGGTGACCATTGTTGTGTAGCATGATTTTGGTGAGTATACAGTGTATAATATTAACGCTATTGACGATTTTTCACAATAAAATTCCCCAAAAATATGCAAAAAGATTAATTTTTTTAATGAAATGACTGTTGTAGTATTATTATCAGGTGACCATTGTTGTGAAGCATGATTTTGGTGAGTATACAGTGTATAATATTAACGCTATTGACGATATTTCCAATTTTTTTTTTCCTGAAATAACTGTTGTAGTATGATTATCAGGTGACCATTGTTGTGTAGCATGATTTTGGTGAGTATACAGTGTATAATATTAACGCTATTGACGATTTTTCACAATAAAATTCCCAAAAAATATGCAAAAAGATTAATTTTTTTAATTAAATGACTGTTGTAGTATGATTATAAGGTGACCATTGTTGTGAAGCATGATTTTGGTGAGTATACAGTGTATAATATTAACGCTATTGACGATTTTTCACAATAAAATTCCCCAAAAATATGCAAAAACACATTTTTCTGAAATAACTGTTGTAGTACAATTATCAGGTGACCCTTGTTGTGTAGCATGATTTTGGTCATCCTACACTGTATTATATTAACGATATTGAAGTTTTTTTAATATAAAAAATCTCAAATTATATCAAAACTAATTTCCCCAAAATAAATGTTGTAGTATGATTATCAGGTGACCCTTGTTGTGTATCATGATTTTGGTGAGTATACAGTGTATAATATTAACGCTATTGACGATTTTTCACAATAATATTCCCCAAAAATATGAAATAGATTAATTTTTTTAATGAAATGACTGTTGTAGTATGATTATCAGGTGACCCTTGTTGTGTATCATGATTTTGGTCATCCTACAGTGTATAATATTAACGCTATTGACGATTTTTCACAATAAAATTCCCCAAAAATATGCAAACTTTTTTTCCCCCTGAAATAACTGTTGTAGTATGATTATCAGGTGACCATTGTTGTGTAGCATGATTTTGGTGAGTATACAGTGTATAATATTAACGCTATTGACGATTTTTCACAATAATATTCCCCAAAAATATGAAAAAAGATTTATTTTTTTAATGAATTGACTGTTGTAGTATGATTATCAGGTGACCCTTGTTGTGTATCATAATTTTGGTCATCCTACAGTGTATAATATTAACGCTATTGACGATTTTTCACAATAAAATTCCCCAAAAATATGCAAAACGTTTTTTTTCTGAAATGACTGTTGTAGTATGATTATCAGGTGACCCTTGTTGTGTATCATGATTTTGGTCATCCTACAGTGTATAAGATTAACGCTATTGACGATTTTTCACAATAAAATTCCCCAAAAATATGCAAACTTTTTTTTCCCCTGAAATAACTGTTGTAGTATGATTATCAGGTGACCATTGTTGTGTAGCATGATTTTGGTGAGTATACAGTGTATAATATTAACGCTATTGACGATTTTTCACAATAAAATTCCCCAAAAATATGCAAAAAGATTTTTTTTTTCTGAAATGACTGTTGTAGTATGATTATCAGGTGACCATTTTTGTGTATCATGATTTTGGTCATCCTACAGTGTATAATATTAACGCTATTGATGACTTTTCACAATAAAATTCCCCAAAAATATGCAAACTTTTTTCCCCCCTGAAATCACTGTTGTAGTATGATTATCAGGTGACCCTTGTTGTGTAGCATGATTTTGGTGAGTATACAGTGTATAATATTAACGCTATTGACGATTTTTCACAATAAAATTCCCAAAAAATATGCAAAAAGATTTTTCTGAAATGACTGTTGTAGTATGATTATCAGGTGACCCTTGTTGTGTATCATGATTTTGGTCATCCTACAGTGTATAATATTAACGCTATTGATGATATTTCAAAATAAAATTCCCCAAAAATATGCAATTTTTTTTTCATGAAATAACTGTTGTAGTATGATTATCAGGTGACCATTGTTGTGTAGCATGATTTTGGTCATCCTACAGTGTAAAATATTAACGCTATTGACGATTTTTCACAATAAAATTCCCCAAAAATATGCAAAACAATTTTTTTTTCTGAAATGACTGTTGTAGTATGATTATCAGGTGACCCTTGTTGTGTATCATGATTTTGGTGAGTATACAGTGTATAATATTAACGCTATTGACTATTTTTCACAATAAAATTCCCCTAGAATATGCAAAAAGTTTTTTTTCTGAAATGACTGTTGCAGTATGATTATCAGGTGACCATTGTTGTGTAGCATGATTTTGGTGAGTATACAGTGTATAATATTAACACTATTGACGATTTTTCACAATAAAATTCCCCAAAAATATGCAAAAAGATTAATTTTTTTAATGAAATGACTGTTGTAGTATTATTATCAGGTGACCATTGTTGTGAAGCATGATTTTGGTGAGTATACAGTGTATAATATTAACGCTATTGACGATATTTCCAATTTTTTTTTTTCTGAAATAACTGTTGTAGTATGATTATCAGGTGACCATTGTTGTGTAGCATGATTTTGGTGAGTATACAGTGTATAATATTAACGCTATTGACGATTTTTCACAATAAAATTCCCCAAAAATATGAAAAAAGATTAATTTTTTTAATTAAATGACTGTTGTAGTATGATTATCAGGTGACCATTGTTGTGAAGCATGATTTTGGTGAGTATACAGTGTATAATATTAACGCTATTGACGATTTTTCACAATAAAATTCCCCAAAAATATGCAAAAAGTTTTTTTTTCTGAAATGACTGTTGTAGTATGATTATCAGGTGACCATTTTTGTGTATCATGATTTTGGTCATCCTACAGTGTATAATATTAACGCTATTGATGACTTTTCACAATAAAATTCCCCAAAAATATGCAAACTTTTTTCCCCCCTGAAATCACTGTTGTAGTATGATTATCAGGTGACCCTTGTTGTGTAGCATGATTTTGGTGAGTATACAGTGTATAATATTAACGCTATTGACGATTTTTCACAATAAAATTCCCAAAAAATATGCAAAAAGTTTTTTCTGAAATGACTGTTGTAGTATGATTATCAGGTGACCCTTGTTGTGTATCATGATTTTGGTCATCCTACAGTGTATAATATTAACGCTATTGATGATATTTCAAAATAAAATTCCCCAAAAATATGCAATTTTTTTTTCCTGAAATAACTGTTGTAGTATGATTATCAGGTGACCATTGTTGTGTAGCATGATTTTGGTGAGTATACAGTGTATAATATTAACGCTATTGACGATTTTTCACAATGAAATTCCCCAAAAATATGCAAAACAAATTTTTTTTCTGAAATGACTGTTGTAGTATGATTATCAGGTGACCCTTGTTGTGTATCATGATTTTGGTCATCCTGAAGTGTATAATATTAACGCTATTGACGATTTTTCACAAAAAAATTCCCCTAAAATATGCAAAAAGTTTTTTTTCTGAAATGACTGTTGTAGTATGATTATCAGGTGACCCTTGTTGTGTATCATGATTTTGGTCATCCTACAGTGTATAATATTAACGCTATTGACGATTTTTCATATTAAAATTCCCCAAATATATGCAAAAACACATTTTTCTGAAATAACTGTTGTAGTACGATTATCAGGTGACCCTTGTTGTGTAGCATGATTTTGGTCATCCTACACTGTATTATATTAACGATATTGAAGTTTTTTTAATATAAAAAATCTCAAATTATATCAAAACTAATTTCCCCAAAATAAATGTTGTAGTATGATTATCAGGTGACCCTTGTTGTGTAGCATGATTTTGGTCATCCTACACCTTATAATATTAACGCTATTGACGAATTTTCAAAATAAAATTCCCTAAAAATATGCAAACTTTTTTTTTTCCTGAAATCACTGTTGTAGTATGATTATCAGGTGACCATAGTTGTGTAGCATGATTTTGGTGAGTATACAGTGTATAATATTAACGCTATTGATGATTTTTCACAATAAAATTCCCCAAAAATATACAAAAAGATTTTTTTTAATGAAATTACTGTTGTAGTATGATTATCAGGTGACCATTGTTGTGTAGCATGATTTTGGTGAGTATACAGTGTATAATATTAACGCTATTGATGATTTTTCACAATAAAATTCCCCAAAAATATACAAAAAGATTTTTTTTTAATGAAATTACTGTTGTAGTATGATTATCAGGTGACCCTTGTTGTGTATCATGATTTTGGTCATCCTACAGTGTATAATATTAACGCTATTGACGAATTTTCAAAATAAAATTCCCCAAAAATATGCAAACTTTTTTTTTCCTGAAATAACTGTTGTAGTATGATTATCAGGTGACCATTGTTGTGTAGCATGATTTTGGTGAGTATACAGTGTATAATATTAACGCTATTGACGATTATCACAATAAAATTCCCCAAAAATATGAAAAAATATTTATTTGTTTATGAAATGACTGTTGTAGTATGATTATCAGGTGACCATTGTTGTGTAGCATGATTTTGGTGAGTATACAGTGTATAATATTAACGCTATTGACGATTTTTCACAATAAAATTCCCCAAAAATATGCAAAAAGATTTATTTTTTTCTGAAATGACTGTTGTAGTATGATTACCAGGTGACCCTTGTTGTGTATCATGATTTTGGTCATCCTACAGTGTATAATATTAACGCTATTGACGATTTTTCACAATAAAATTCCCAAAAAATATGCAAAAAGATTTTTCTGAAATGACTGTTGTAGTATTATTATCAGGTGACCCTTGTTGTGTATCATGATTTTGGTCATCCTACAGTGTATAATATTAACGCTATTGATGATATTTCAAAATAAAATTCCCCAAAAATATGCAATTTTTTTCCCCTGAAATAACTGTTGTAGTATGATTATCAGGTGACCATTGTTGTGTAGCATGATTTTGGTGAGTATACAGTGTATAATATTAACGCTATTGACGATTTTTCACAATAAAATTCCCCAAAAATATGCAAAAAGTTTTTTTTTCTGAAATGACTGTTGTAGTATGATTATCAGGTGACCCTTGTTGTGTATCATGATTTTGGTCATCCTACAGTGTATAATATTAACGCTTTTGACGATTTTTCACAATAAAATTCCCCAAAAATATGCAAAAAGTTTTTTTTCTGAAATGACTGTTGTAGTATGATTATCAGGTGACCCTTGTTGTGTAGCATGATTTTGGTGAGTATACAGTGTATAATATTAACGCTATTGACGATCTTTCACAATAAAATTCCCCAAAAATATGCAAAAAGTTTTTTTTTCTGAAATGACTGTTGTAGTATGATTACCAGGTGACCCTTGTTTTGTATCATGATTTTGGTCATCCTACAGTGTATAATATTAACGCTATTGACGATATTTCAAAATAAAATTCCCCAAAAAGATTTATCTTTTTTTTTTCCTGAAATAACTGTTGTAGTATGATTATCAGGTGACCATTGTTGTGTAGCATGATTTTGGTGAGTATACAGTGTATAATATTAACGCTATTGACGATTTTTCACAATAATATTCCCCAAAAATATGAAAAAAGATTTATTTTTCTGAAATGACTGTTGTAGTATGATTACCAGGTGACCCTTGTTGTGTATCATGATTTTGGTCATCCTACAGTGTATAATATAAACGCTATTGACGATTTTTCACAATAAAATTCCCCAAAAATATGCAAACTTTTTTTCCCCCTGAAATCACTGTTGTAGTATGATTATCAGGTGACCATTGTTGTGTAGCATGATTTTGGTGAGTATACAGTGTATAATATTAACGCTATTGACGATTTTTCACAATAAAATTCCCCTAAAATATACAAAAAGTTTTTTTTCTGAAATAACTGTTGTAGTATGATTATCAGGTGACCCTTGTTGTGTATCATGATTTTGGTCATCCTACAGTGTATAATATTAACGCTATTGACGATTTTTCACAATAAAATTCCCCAAAAATATGCAAACTTTTTTTCCCCCTGAAATAACTGTTGTAGTATGATTATCAGGTGACCATTGTTGTGTAGCATGATTTTGGTGAGTATACAGTGTATAATATTAATGCTATTGACGATTTTTCACAATAAAATTCCCCAAAAATATGCAAAAAGATTTATTTTTTTATGAAATGACTGTTGTAGTATGATTATCAGGTGACCATTGTTGTGTAGCATGATTTTGGTGAGTATACAGTGTATAATATTAACGCTATTGACGATTTTTCACAATAAAATTCCCCAAAAATATGCAAAAAGTTTTTTTTTCTGAAATGACTGTTGTAGTATGATTATCAGGTGACCCTTGTTGTGTATCATGATTTTGGTCATCCTACAGTGTATAATATTAACGCTATTGATGATATTTCAAAATAAAATTCCCCAAAAATATGCAATTTTTTTTTCCTGAAATAACTGTTGTAGTATGATTATCAGGTGACCATTGTTGTGTAGCATGATTTTGGTGAGTATACAGTGTATAATATTAATGCTATTGACGATTTTTCACAATAAAATTCCCCAAAAATATGCAAAAAGTTTTTTTTTCTGAAATGACTGTTGTAGTATGATTACCAGGTGACCCTTGTTGTGTATCATGATTTTGGTCATCCTACAGTGTATAATATAAACGCTATTGACGATTTTTCACAATAAAATTCCCCAAAAATATGCAATTTTTTTTCCTCCTGAAATCACTGTTGTAGTATGATTATCAGGTGACCATTGTTGTGTAGCATGATTTTGGTGAGTATACAGTGTATAATATTAATGCTATTGACGATTTTTCACAATAAAATTCCCCAAAAATATGCAAAAAGTTTTTTTTTCTGAAATGACTGTTGTAGTATGATTACCAGGTGACCCTTGTTGTGTATCATGATTTTGGTCATCCTACAGTGTATAATATAAACGCTATTGACGATTTTTCACAATAAAATTCCCCAAAAATATGCAAACTTTTTTTCCTCCTGAAATCACTGTTGTAGTATGATTATCAGGTGACCATTGTTGTGTAGCATGATTTTGGTGAGTATACAGTGTATAATATTAACGCTATTGACGATTTTTCACAATAAAATTCCCCTAAAATATGCAAAAAGTTTTTTTTCTGAAATGACTGTTGTAGTATGATTATCAGGTGACCATTGTTGTGTAGCATGATTTTGGTGAGTATACAGTGTATAATATTAACGCTATTGACGATTTTTCACAATAAAATTCCCCAAAAATATGCAAAAAGATTTATTTTTTTAATGAAATGACTGTTGTAGTATGATTATCAGGTGACCATTGTTGTGAAGCATGATTTTGGTGAGTATACAGTGTATAATATTAACACTATTGACGATTTTTCACAATAAAATTCCCCAAAAATATGCAAAAACACATTTTTCTGAAATAACTGTTGTAGTACGATTATCAGGTGACCCTTGTTGTGTAGCATGATTTTGGTCATCCTACAGTGTATAATATTAACGCTATTGAAGTTTTTTAATATAAAAAATCTCAAATTATATCAAAACTAATTTCCCCAAAATAACTGTTGTAGTATGATTATCAGATGACCCTTGTTGTGTAGCATGATTTTGGTCATCCTACACTGTATAATATTAACGCTATTGACGATTTTTCAAAATAAAATTCCCCAAATATATGCAAAAACACATTTTTCTGAAATAACTGTTGTAGTACGATTATCAGGTGACCCTTGTTGTGTAGCATGATTTTGGTCATCATACACTGTATAATATTAACGCTATTGACGATTTTTCAAAATAACATTCCCCAAAAATATGCAAACTTTTTTTTCCCCCTGAAATAACTGTTGTAGTATGATTATCAGGTGACCATTGTTGTGTAGCATGATTTTGGTGAGTATACAGTGTATAATATTAACACTATTGACGATTTTTCACAATAAAATTCCCCAAAAATATGCAAAAACACATTTTTCTGAAATAACTGTTGTAGTACGATTATCAGGTGACCCTTGTTGTGTAGCATGATTTTGGTCATCCTACACTGTATTATATTAACGATATTGAAGTTTTTTAATATAAAAAATCTCAAATTATATCAAAACTAATTTCCCCAAAATAACTGTTGTAGTATGATTATCAGATGACCCTTGTTGTGTAGCATGATTTTGGTCATCCTACACTGTATAATATTAACGCTATTGACGATTTTTCAAAATAAAATTCCCCAAAAATATGCAAAAACACATTTTTCTGAAATAACTGTTGTAGTACGATTATCAGGTGACCCTTGTTGTGTAGCATGATTTTGGTCATCATACACTGTATTATATTAACGATATTGAAGTTTTTTAATATAAAAAATCTCAAATTATATCAAAACTAATTTCCCCAAAATAACCGTTGTAGTATGATTATCAGATGACCCTTGTTGTGTAGCATGATTTTGGTCATCCTACAGTGTATAATATTAACGCTATTGACGATTTTTCAAAATAACATTCCCCAAAAATATGCAAACTTTTTTTTCCCCCTGAAATAACTGTTGTAGTATGATTATCAGGTGACCATTGTTGTGTAGCATGATTTTGGTGAGTATACAGTGTATAATATTAACGCTATTGATGATTTTTCACAATAAAATTCCCCAAAAATATGCAAAAAGTTTTTTTCTGAAATGACTGTTGTAGTATGATTATCAGGTGACCCTTGTTGTGTAGCATGATTTTGGTGAGTATACAGTGTATAATATTGACGATATTGAAGATTTTTCACAATAAAATTCCCCAAAAATATGCAAAAATATTTTTTATGAAATAACTGTTGTAGTGTGATTATCAGGTGACCGTTGATGTGTGGCGTCAATTTGGTGAGACTACAGTGAATAAAAGTGGAGATATTGTATATTTTTTGCTTTGGTACTGCAATTTGTAAACGGTCCTTAAGCGCTCGCCTCTCCGCCCGCAGTGCATAGAGAGCAATATATTTCCTGCAGCCTGGAGGACGACTCGTTTTGGCGAAAATGAGTTTGTAGTCAATAGTCTACCTTACTACGATAGGAAAGAGACATTTTTTATGTTTTAACAATGTTTCGTTTGTGAGCTATTGATCGCTGAAGTTCGAATCTGCCAATCTCTTTCTAACTTTACCTAAATTGCTGAAATTAAATGTCTGATCAGTCTCTGATTCATCCTGCTCAGACTCTCTGCGCGGGGCAGCTCTCCCGCATCACTCTCTCGGTCACCTGACTGTAGCTTGATCTCTCTCCTCTCTGACGGAGCTACCAAACTCAACTGTTTCTGTCAAAGATAACGTGTTGTGTGTCAGGCTTTTATACAAGCTAATGGACGTTAACATTAGAGCTGACCTGTTAGGTTACGTTACAAGGCTGCCGGTGTTGTGCCGTATTAAGCACCCCTGCCGTGAAAAGCACGCCCTCGTCGCGGGAACGCGCATGTGGAGAGGACGCTATAAACTACTACCAAACGGACATATATTACCCACAGATCTCTTATTCACGAGTAAATGTCAAAAAGGACTAAATGCTCATGTTTAATTTACTAAAAATGACAACGTACACACAATGACAAAAATTATATTCTCATTCCATGTCACGTTCTGTTTAGCGTCCAGTTTTGTGTTAATGATTCATGTTTAAATGCGCTCATGGATTCCACAATAGCCATTTTTGTGATGGGGGTGGGGTGGTTCTTGACCACTATTTCAAGTGCGATTAGGAAGAAAACAATTAAAAGCTTTCATGTAATTCAAATATTACACATCTTTTCCACAGATAGGCCTATTTTGAAAAATTATTCCATAATTTAATGTGGGCCCAGTTCTGGGCCCCCCCCCCCCCTACCCTGGGCCCGGGACAACAGACCCGTTTGTCCCCCCCTATCGGCGGGCGTGCGCCACACTGCCATTGCTCCCAACGTTGTGGTCAGAGGATGAATTACATCCGTAGTGATGAGAACTACCATAGCTCTACTATTACTGCTCCTCACACGACGGTATGTTCAAGAAATAGTGCAGTATGTCTCAAGCACGTTTTGAATGATCCCTGCAGCTCATCCGATCGAACTCAGCTTAAAATTGTAGTGTATTGTAGCCTGCATGTGATGCATTTAGGGAACCCTGGTAAATTCTAACATCTACAGATAACCTGCATTTGAGGTGTTTCAGGAACAACATTTTAAACAGGCATATTTTGAATAGGTACCGCATTAGTTGGTCAAACTCCAAGAATGCAGGAAAGCCTGAAATAGTCTCAAATAAAATCCTAGAAAACCCTGAAGACAATATCTGGATTATTTTGAATTTTAAAAAGCTCCTCCAGAGTCACAAAAGAAGACATTATACATCTGTTTTCAAAGGCTGACTAATAAACTGATCTTCACATATAAAATCAATGTCACTAAAATCACTGTAATTATAAACACAATACTTGTACAATGCTGAAACCTTTACCTGGTGGGGGAGCCTGGTGAAGAGACCAACTCTGATGAGATCTGTAATATAGAAGCAACAAAGGTAAGAAAGAGGGTCAGTTGTGAGTTTACATTCACTCTAACCCTCGAGACATTCTCCCTCTCTTTCAGGTCTCTGACCTTGTTGCTGTCGGCCATGCTGTACGGGCGCGGGCGGAAGGTGCTGACCCTCTGGGGAGGAAGGGAGTGCTCCTCCTCTGACTCGGGAGTGAGTGCTGGGATACCCGGAGACACGAGCTTGTCGAGCTGGCTCATACTAGTGCTGTTAGCTTTAGATAAGAAGAGAGAGCTGCAGGGAAGGTCACCGACAGAGGAAAGAATACACAAGAAAAAAGAGAGAGGAAACATGATGATGTTAATGTTGTGCGAAGCCATTGAGTATGCTGTTGGTGTTGGAAAGAGAAGAAGTGTGTTGGGAACGGGCGGTGGAAAGACTGAAGGACAAACATCATTCTGCAGTTTATGAGCTCCTGTGACTTTCTGTGTGTCTGGCATGAAAGATGTTTTGATTTATTGAGGATGGAAAAGGGAAGGCTGTCATATTAGTTTCAACATTGTAAATGACCCCATTATGTTTTCTGTGAATCAACTTGTCTTTGTATTGTTCCAAGTATTACTTTTACATTGACAGACTGATGGAAGTGAAGAAAGCAGACTTACCTCTCGATATGATCCATCTTACTGTGTTGTGGCTGAGTGTAGGAGAAAGGGAACCAGCCTTTCCTGTGAAGGAAAATTTTAATGTTTGTGATGATTGATTTATAGTAAAATGAAAGCTTCAAGCAGAAAAACAAGTCAGAGTGTGCGTGATGAAGAAGTCCGTCTGTATTGTCTTATATAAATACATTTATTAGCCTGGCGCCAGGGAGAAGATCAAACACATCATGCCATATGCCTTTTGAAGTAAGAAGTTCTACATATAAAAAGCTAGAAAGAAGCTCAAAGTTTGGGGGAAACGGTGCCTTCTTTGGTTATGATGATGCCTCAAAACAATATCGACAGTCCATCAGGACCAATTTTATTCAGCTTTTATCTTGTGGCAATGAGACATTTCAGTCTTCTAATTTTGTGATTTATAACAATACTAAAGATCACAATGAAGATGCAGTTAATTTTACACTAGTGTGTGTGTGTGTGTGTGTGTGTGTGTGTGTGTGTGTGTGTGTGTGTGTGTGATTTGTAAAACACACCGTCCAGTTCGTTCATTTTGACCATAGTGCCACCCGTCTCTGGGTTCAGAAATCAGCAGGGCGATGCTGTCACCAGGCAGGAAGTGCAGTAAGCAGGCACCTCCTATGCCACCACCCTCTGACCCTCCAGGTGAGTGAGCGAACATGGCTTCCACACGTGTAGGTCCAGATAAAGGCAGCATCCTGGGAAGACTGGAGCCTGTGGGAGGAGGAGGAGGAGAGAAGGAAGGGAGAGGATGAGGATGGAGACACTCGCACAAGAAACAGGCAGAACAGACACACTGTATCACATCTTACCTTGAAAGCCACCCAGCCTTATTTCACTCACAGGTCTCCTAGGCAGTGGAAGTGTTGATGTCGCACACATCTCTGCAGTCTTCACCAGCCAAGGATGTGAGGGTGATGACGTATTGCTTCCCCCTGGTCCCACCTGTTGGTGCAGTAACTGCACAGGAGTCATGGACCTGGAGAGAGGAGCGCTGTGGGGCAGAGGAGGGCTATGAGGAGCACTGTGGGGGATGGTGAGGGTCATGCCTTGCGTGGAGGTGCTGGTCGGGGGGGCATGGCTTAGTGACATCACCGTGGAGGGGATGAGGCTCGGGGAGAGGTTGCACGTGTTGGCAGCCAGGAGAGAGCCTTGCTGGGCCGAGCTGCTGAACGTGGTGGGAGTGGATGTAGCGGGGCTGGCGCTGCTGCTGCCGCTGGTGCTGCTGTCAGGGAGGGGGCTGGCTGATGCATTGAGGGGTGTGCTGGTGTGTTGAGGAGACGCTCCACATGATGAACCTCCAGCAGCTCCTCCAGTGGTGGACGGGGAGCGGAAAGTCTGCGGGGAGCCCTGAGGTGGACAGGTGTCACTCTGGGAGGAAGAAGGCACTGAGCGTTGCTGCTGGGAGCGACTGGAGTCTCCATTTAAAAGAGGAGGGACTTCTTGAACAGAGAGTCTCTGTAAAACAATTTAAAAAATGTTTCAGTCTTTCACTCAATAATGTGTTTTAGGTTTTGTGGCTTTCCTTGTTTGGCCTTTACAACGCAAAGACTGAGAACTACTGTTCAATAATAATCAAAGTAGGGTCAACTGTCTGGCACAGTATAAATGAAGATAATCTGACCTGTTCCGGCTGAGCAGAGCCGATCTTGGTGTGACGGAGGACCTCGGCTATCCCAGCAGCCCCTGAGCCTTGTGCGGTGTGACGCAGCAGATTCAAAGCACGCTCCGGGAGCTTCGTTGGCTGAGAACAAGACTGCTGCCAAGATGACAGTTTCTGCGACAGAAGCTCTCTGACCTGTGTTGTGTTCAAAAGAAGAAATAACAACACCTTTAAGATTGATCATTAGGACCACTACAAGACGTTGCGACGATTCTCACTATGAAAGAAGGCTGACATTTTCACAAACATTAATGAGTGTGAACAGATTACCTTTGAGTGGTAGTTGATGAGCAGTTTCGTGACACAGCACTGTCTGTCCACCAGGAAGCAATATCGTCTCCTCTCCTCAGTGAGTGCAGACTTGTAACCCGTAGCAACCAGCGCATCCAGCTCACCTTGACGACGACTCATCAGCTCCACAAACTGATGGAGAAGTCAGAAAGTCAGAGAGATTTCACTGTAAACCTGGGCATGCACAATGTGCATGCGCAATGTCCTGCATTCACAATCACCTGCTGAGCACTCAAAGACGCAGTGACCTTTAATTCATATTGTGAGTAAGGTGAAATACCATGTGACATCATATCCTGCCGGCCAATGCTGCTTTGCAAGGATAACAAAATCTAAATCATATAATACCGTCCATCGCCCTGATGACCTTTTCCTCAACTGAGTCTTTGCTCTTTGATTTCCCTCTTTCTCCCCCCAAAGTGTTTAAATCCTCTCGTTCATATTTCTTGCAGTGAAAGCTTTGGCGCTAAGTTTCTTGTTTTCTGAAAATCAGCTGAGGCAGATTGTTCTTTAATCTTATTCACAGCGGCCTATTTTTCTCACGCAACTCTGCTCTTTAATCTGCTGTAATGCTGTTTGTGATATTTAGGATTCATGTGTTTGAAGGATTTTTGTTTTTCAAATGAAAGATCACTGTGTCTGTCTCACCTACTTTGGTTTAGTGTTTTTGCATTTTACTGCTTGTGTATCAACTTTTAAATCTTTTTTTAACTCAGGTGGATCTCTGAGCTTGACTTACCTGCATCTCTCTGTCTCCATATTTGTTCGGGTGACGGCTGCCTTGGCTCTTCCTGCGGAGTTTCTTCAGCTGCGACTGGCAGCGCTCGATAGACTCAGATTTAGACCTCCGCTCACTCTGATACTTCTTTAAAGTGGCCTGAGAGGAAAAGATTAAAAAAAGGGTTAGTCAGAAGATTTATTGGATTAAAAAATGTTTGATAGAGCCAATATTTAAGATATTAGTACTGTACTCACATTTTTTTATACCAATAATAAGTGAATTTATTTCTCCATAATTGAAATTAGTGCTAAACAAATACATTTGGCTCCCATTGTGTTGCCTTTAAACCCCCAAAAAACATAACACTTTATGTAAAAATCATGCTTTTCTCACAATTTATCAACATCAGCAACATGTAGAAACTCTCTGTTCAGTTGTCAATATGCTGAGTGTCAGATGCTCTTTGGACTTACTGTGAGGTATTTGATGTCCAGTTCCAGTTTCTGCTCCAACTGTGCGAGCAGCTCAGAATGAAACAGCTTCAACTGTTGATGGATTGATGGATATGAAGCACTTTAAACAACATATACTGATACTTTAACATTCATATATACATATATATAAAAGAGCTGCCCAAATCACATCATCACATCTAAATATTGTATAAACCTCATATAACGAAAAATCTTATGGCATTTTACATGGTTGCTCAAATTAAATTAAATTTAAAAATATTGAAAAATTTGCCTTAACCAAATAATGACAATGTCAACATCGGATATATAAATGCGACATCATATAATTTGTGCCACATTAATCTCTTACCACGTCCTCCAGCTGCACCTGAATCTGTCTGTGGACCTCAGCCATCTGAAACAGTGTGTCTCCTGTAATAAATCATGTCAAAGAAATCATCAGTATCACATATGAGCTACAAGGACCTTTACTGTCATCTCACCACAGTCACATTTATACTTTTCAGTTCAAATTCTTCATATGATGACATGACATTGCTTTCCCCTAGGCTTCAGGGGGGGGGGAAATAGCACTAGTAATAGAAGAGAAATATTTAACTTTAGAAAAAATTTAAATGTAAGGTTTAAAAAAAAAAAAAAAAAATAAAGTATATAGTGTGCAAGGTCAAGTTGGTGCAAACAGTTGAAACTATAGTTAGTATATTCAGAAAAAATCACATGATTTGGATAAAAGAGATAAGGAGTCTCACTGCTCTTGATATAGTTCATCTTTAAACTGTACAGAAGTTATTTCACTCTGTATAGATGGTCAAACAGACAAATTATTCTAAAATATAACATCTGTGCACTAATAATGGTGTTTCACAACAGTATCAAAATGAATATACACGCAGCACTAAACATACAGAGAGCAAAAATGTTCCAAAACTTGCTGTTTTGACACAGTTTCTCATTTACAAACTGGCGGTCAGCTGTGAGTCCGTCCCTCGGTCACACAGCACTGTAGTATGTGGTGGCTGGCATCTCGCCCTCCGACACTCCTGCCTGCCTCCCCCGCTGTTTTCAGCATTACAATGAGATCATGTGGTGTTGTTAATCTCTCAACAATGACCCTACTCTCTCCCTTTCCCTCTGTTCTCTCCCTTTCTCTCAACATTTCCTCATTGCCTCTTGTCTTCATCTCCTCCCTCGCTAACGCATGCATCAGACTCACAGACTATTTCAAACTTCTCTCCAGCTGCCACATTGACTCTCTAAACTTGATTAGGTCTATAAGCAATTCTTTTTTTAAATTTCTCCTTCTCTACCAGCAGCCCACTCACCCAGCTCTTTGGAGCCTTGGCTGTCACTCGCCAGTTCTCCAAGTTTCACCAGAGCATCAAAGTACCCCTTGGCAGCCAACGTCACTCCTGAAGAACAGAGAAAATGTTAGGAAAATGGATCCTTTGATGGTTATTTATCATGGAAATCTAGACACCTTTTTTAAATAACAACTTTATTTGATAACCTCACCCAGAGACCAACAAATCTACATCCAGAGTTAGTCTCTGTCTGACTGACCTGTCAGGGCTTTCTCATAGTGTTTCCCCATGGTCACAAAGTTCTTCAGACTGGGGTTGAACTGGTCCAAAATCCCCTGTTAGCAATGACACAGACAAATTAAACAATGTGAGGCTTTTCTGTATTTATACTCACTTCATTACAGAAGAGGAAATAGTATAATCTTGAATTGTGAGATTAACTGTCTAGGCAAACAACACAGACAGTCGTACCTTGTAGACATTTTCTGTCATCTTGTTGACTTCCTCGGTCCGAGACATTTTTTCTTCTATCACTTGAGTGCTGCCACTATGTACGGTTGTATTGTCTCTTCCTCCTGTTATTCAGGGTCCTAGGCTTTACAGAAGACAGCAACCCCCTACAAGAGAAAAGATGAAGAGAAAACAATGCAGTGAGGGTGTGATGCAAATAATGATTCTTTTTTCAATCTTTGTTTGGTCTTTAAAATGTCAGAATATGGTGAAAAATGTTTCCCAAAGCCCAAGGTGACATCCTCAAATGTTTTGTTTAGTGCGACCAACTCAAAGATATCAGTTTACTGTCACAGAGGATTAAAGAAACCAGAAAATATTCACATTTAAGAAGCTGGACCAAGATCATTTTAGTATTTTCTGTGAAATAATGACTCAGTGATTAGTCAATTATCTAAATAGCTGTCGATTGTATTTCTGTAGATTAACTAATTGATTAATCGACTAATTGTTGCAGCTCTGATGAGCAACAAGTGTCGCAAATCTACAAGAATTCACTGCAAGACGTTTTAAATCTTCATATTTACTTAAAGTGTCTCCATATGTGAACTCTGTCTGCTTCTTTGAGGTGTTGAAAGTCTGAGATTTAAGTCAGCTGGAGGACTTTTAAGGCCGCTGAACCCTCATGACAAGACTGAACTTTACACAGCAATGAGGACGTCGCACCATCTCGGGTTTTGACTGAGGGCAGCAGTGTCACATTCACATGGATCCCCTCTGTGTCTCGGCTGCCAATTTCTACATTATCGCTCCACAACACAACGGCAACCCAAATATTTCTCCTAGATTCACACGCCAGACGAGTTGTACCATTTCAGATAAGAACAATGGGCCCCTCCAGCCTGAGTCACAGGTGTCAGAGCACTGAATAAACAAGCGACAACAATGTTTCCTCAGCAGAGAGGGACGATCAAGAGGGGCTCCTCCGGAGGTCAAGGGATTTCCAGTCTGGGTTTCACAGCAAAAGACTCCCTCAGTTTTCCTTGTGCAGCCCTCCTTTATTATCACAGTGAGATTACAGAGAAAACGTTGACCCAGATCAACTAATGGTATATGACACAAAGAAAACATTTCCAGACTCCTCCTCATTAAGGCCACCCTGGTGTAGTCTGTAATTTGTCAGAGTGGCTGTAACAGTCTGCTGCTCTGCAGGGTAAGACATTAAAGAGGGAGCTTTGTCCTAATTTTGTGACTTTTAATTTTGTTTGAAAGATGCACATTATTTAAAATGTTAAGGAAGTGACATTTTAAAGAAAAGTAAAGCATATATGTGAAAATATTTCAGCTTGGCATCCTCTCACTCTAAGAAATAAAGTGTTGCTTGTTTCCGGATGCAACAGGAACAGTCTGCAGGTGGTTGGGGAACTGATACAGAAGGTGCATTCATTTGGTTTAGCCTCTTTAAAGGTCTTCAAATGTGTGTGTGTGTGTGTGTGTGTGTGTGTGTGTGTGTGTGTGTGTGTGTGTGTGTGTGTGTGTGTGTGTGTGTGTGTGTGTGTGTGTGTGTGTGTGTGAACACGGCATATAAAAAAACATTAATGGCACTGCAAAAAGGGATGAAAAACACAATAAACTAGAGAAATAGCTAATTGTATTAAGAGAATTGTACATTTTGATGATTTTGATGATATCTTCCATGTGTCACAAAGTGAAATTATGACATAGTAATTCATACTTTTCTCAAAAGATCAAATAATGGTTGTAAAGCAGGACTCCACTGCTGCATTTCTTCCACACCATCTCATCTAATTGCAACAACTTAAACAAAAGCTTGATGACAAAAGTCTTCTGAATTACTGAAGCAAATGTAAAAAATAACTAAAATAGGGTACAAAACAAAACAAAAACAAAAAACCCAAATGCTAAACCTGCTTGTGCATGTGGAAAAATAGCCTAAATAAATGAGTAGCTGATCTTTTACAGTGGATGCTTCTCACCCTGCCGTTTGCTACCTGTTGATCTCAACAACTCAGCTCCATTTCCATTTATTAAACAGTAACAAGTAATTCAGATATTTAAAAAAAGAAAAAAAGAAAAGGAAAATAAGTTACATACCTTTTCTGGTCTCATTGTTGGAAACGATAAAGGCTTCCTGCGCGTCTTTGAGTGTTTAATGAACAGTATAACACCCCCTCTTTTCTTCCTATAGGCTACTTTCCCTCTCGGTTAGTTAGTGGGGGGTTGTTTCATCCAGCAGAGCACTAAATCTCAACTCCCCTCCACCCCTTTTTCACATGGCCCTCTCTCTCTCTCTCTCTCTCTCTCTCTCTCTCTCTCTCTCTCTCTCTCTCTCTCTCTCTCTCTCTCTCTCTCTCTCTCTCTCTCTCTCACTTCCTCCTCTCTCTCAACCTCTCTTTACTCCCAGAAATCGGGGTCAGATATTTGGTGCCGTTCAGTACCTCTCCTCATTACTGAGCCGATTATCGACATGCCTTCACGCCCGCAAAAACCGGCCAGATAATCACCGACAACCCCTTCCTCTCCTCTCCTCTCCTCTCCTCTCTCCTATCTCCTCACCACCCCAGTACAACCAGCTCCCTGCAGTTGGAAACCACAGTCAGCCTCCCATTCAGTGGCTGCCTCTCTCGGTCTCTCTCTCTCACTCGGGCTGAATAACAATGAGCTAACGGGACCTCGGCTGAATAGAGGCAGGAGGAGAATAATGACTTGGAGCTTTTTAAGCCAAAGACAGAGCAGCACAGGCAGGCATATCACTGGCCTACATACACCCGGGCCCATCACACATTCCTGCTCCCCATTCTCAGAGGGAGGACAGAGGAGGAGGAGGAGGAGGAGGCCCTGTATGGACACAGGCCTTTCATTGAAAACTGCTGTGAACTCATGAAAAGATTAAAGGATAACATAAAGATGCTGGAGACTGTGTTTGAATTATGACAGCGGGAAAAGTAGCTAAAGGATTTCAGGGTCAATTAGTTATGAGGCTAATTTATTTAATGCTGTGATGAAAAATGAATGTATCATTTGAGAAATACTGAGTATCCTTTATCACTTGTGGCAAAAGTTTGACCAAAAACAAAAGGATATATTACAATGATTTGGGTTTTTCTTTTAAATGAACTATTAAATGTTCTCAGAGCAGCAACAATAAGTCCATTCATTGATTAGCCAATGGACAAAAACGTATCAGCAACTATTTTGATAGTTGTTTAATTGTCTTCCATAATTGTTTAAAAGAATAAATAAATACATTTGCTGAATTTAGTATCTTTGGGTTCAGGGCTTTTGGTCAGACAAAACAAGTGGGGCAGCAACTAATGATTATTTTCATTATCAATTAATCTGTTGATTATTTTCTTGATTAATCAGTTAGTTGTTTGGTCTACAACTTGTTAACCACCGAAGCCCCATAGAAGACTAAAGAAACCAGAAAATATTCACATATAAGAGGTTGGAACCTGAGAATATGCACATACTGAATACAGTAAAAGTACTAATTTCCATATACTACTACTGAATTGCCTAAATATTTTAATATTCATAGTATTTAATGACTATGTTGCACATAAGAAGAAGAAGAATTTGGTGTACATTTTAACATCTCAGAGCAGTAAAAAACACCCTAAACACAATTATTTCATCCTATAATTTTATGACTTTTTCTAAAGTGACTATACAATAAAGTGTATTTATTATATTAAAAAATCAAATTCAGATCATTCAATCATTCAAAAATGCATTTTGTCATTGGACAAATTGCACAACATTCATTTAAATCATTATGGCTTTTATGTTCTCCTGTTTTATGTAACATAGAGTAATGATATAGAGTGACTGTGAATGTTTTTTGTCCATAACTAAATTGTCTCTGCTCTCTGAAAACTTAATTAAGCATTAATCACTCATTTATTAATGACTAATGTATGAATGACTGAATAATGACATCACATCAGCCAAGTCAGACGTGACTGAACTGAAGCCATCTTTGTTGCAGTTGCAGGTTTTTCCCAGGAGGTGGCGATCGTGTGACATTACTTCCTGCTGCACCTCCCCTGCATGCAACAAGTGCACACTGTGAAGTTATATTGCACCATGTGAACAAAGCTGCATCCTGAAAACTAAAACAAGCAGGTAGGAAACTCATAATCACAAACACACACCTGTATAAACATATGCAATTCATAGAGTTGAGAAGTTCAGTCAGATATTCAGCACAGCTACCATGTGAAGTATTTTCTACTCAGATATTAGGCTACCACATGATCTTTACTGACCTCATCATCACTGCAGCTCATCACCTCTCTGCACAATCAAGAAACATTACTGGCACTAGCAGTTCTCTAAACTAATGAACTCAATCAGACCTGCATCAAAAAACTAGATCAAAATGTCTTTGTCTTTCTGTCCTCAGAGTTTTCTCTAGTTTGCCAGCCTTTGCAGACGAGTGTGCTCTGTGGGGTTCTGGGTCACTTGGTTCAGTATTGAGGGGAACATTGGAGTGTCTGTGGTCTCGTGTCCTTGGACCTGAGCCGTAAAGCTGTTTGTCTCGGCTCGCTTCCTCAGGGCCTAATTCACACGCACTAAGGAGATTGACAGACACGAGAACTCGGCTCACACTGACCTATTAAACAATAAAGATGACTCACAAAGATATCACCCATTTATCCATCTATGTGCCGTCATGTTTTCACACTAAGGGTTTTATTGAACACTCTGGTAAAACAGTGTATGTCTAAAACAGATCATGTGATTGAGTTTGTCTGATCACTTGGCTGATCTTTAGTTCACGTTTTCTGTTGGGTTCTGTCCAAATGTGTCATCCACAAATAGTGTAACAGATTGATGTCCAGATCAGGAGACACAGTGTCAAAGTGAACACACACACACACACATCAGCGTTAATGAAGCTGTCCGAGAGGTAAAAATCAGCCCTGAAAAGTTTGCAAGTTTTGTGAATACAAATTAGTCATGGGCTTAATTTCTGGAAGTGCAGTGATGTAGTATATTTATGTAAGAGGCCTCAGGCAAAGAGGGGACTGAGGTAAAATGCATGTCAACATGTTGTACATTCAGTAAATCATATATCATACCACTGACCTGACATTATCAACATTTAAAACTAACAGTAAACACAGTAAAACAATAATCAGTAAAAAACAATCCAGTGTTGCTTGGATCTTACAGCGATGAAAACCAAAGCACATGCTCCTGATCCACAATGAAGGGAACAAATTCTTCACTCAATTCAATGCAAGTAAAGTACAAAAAGTAAAACAAATGTCTTTATTATCATGGCTATATGATCAAAAATATGGCTGAAACTGATCATTAGTCTCAATTTTGTTTGGTTTTTAATTTTCTTGATTCATCGATTATTTGTGTTCAAAGAGCTCATAGTTATTCCTCAAAATGTCTTGTGTTTTTCCGACTATAGTCCAAAAAGTCAAAAACATGAAAACAAGAAAATATACACATTTTGAAAGCTGGCTAGCTCAAAAAGATTGCTTAAATGGTTATTTGATTATTAAAATGTTGCCAGTTTTCCGTCAATCAACTAATTGTTCCACATCAAGAAGTCAAGGCTGATGTTGATAAGTGTTTACTGTTTCCCTCTGCTCACAATTCAAGTACATAAAGGAGTACTGGGCATTTAAGGTTATAATTAAGATGAACAATGCCAGTGTGAAGATCTGCACACTGAAGGAGGAACTGTAACATTAATCTGTGGTTGTTCTCAATCACTAAACGTGCCAAACAGGTGAGCACTGCAACATACTTATAAGTGATGAAGAATGGATAAATAATACAAATTTAAATCATGTTCAGACTGTGAAACACAAACAGCTCTGCTAATTCTCATGAACTCTGAGTCTGGTTCAACCGAGTCCAGTCGAGTTTAGGGCTTGAGGGAAAGTCCAAATCATGTCACAAGTCATCATAAGCTCATTTTAAATCATTGACTGCTCACTGGATGGAGTAATTTTTTGCCAAAAAAAGCCAAATATTTGATGGTTTCACATTTTAAAATTTGAGAAATTGCTGCTTTTCACTGTCTTACTCTGTTGTGAATTAATTGTCTTAGAGTTTTGGACTGTCGGACAAAAGAAGACATTAGATGACATCACCTCTAGGAAATAATGTTGAGCATTTTTCACATTTAAAAAAAAGAAATTACGGAGCAAAACAATTAATTGAAAAAATAAATTCTACATAAAAGTTTAGACACAGTATGAGTCTCAGAGCCAGAGCAAAAACTTTGAATGCTTAGCTTAGTCACACCTGAAAATCACTTCTTTAATCCTCGATTCTGGCAGGTGTCAATCTCTTGTAATCAGACTGGTGCTATGTAAAGTTTCATCTGACTGTTAGAAGGTTGCATTTAGAAAAATGTCGCCTGGTAGAGTTTGAAATTTCATGAAACACTGACAAATGTTTTTGATAAAATGAATAAATTATTTTACATCCTTTCTGTATTATTATATTTTTTAAAATGACTACTATAATTTGGATTTTTATTCTATTTATTCTATAAAACCAGTTGTAACTGCATTTTTTCCCATCAGCCTTTCAGTTTTGGTATCTGAGGTTTTAATCAGGCAGTGAGGGGCCTGTTGAGGTAAGGTGCTTGTACCTGACACATGCCAGGTATGACATATGCCAGAGTGTCTGAACCTGTTATATAATGTTAATGTAAATATAAGTGTCTGCCCTGTAATCCACATGTAGACTCCATTGTTTGTGTGTTGTGTGATTTTCTTTGACCTGAAAGCAGCCATCTGTTGTCCTGTCGCAGCATCACTCAGACTGGAGGCGAGGAATTAATCAGGCCAATTACTCCCGTGCTAAGATCTGGGTGAGCTGTGACGTGTGCTGGAGGTGAGGCGGGAACATCTACAGCCTGTTAGAGAGCATATTTGTTAATTAATGTTTTTTTTAACAATATTGGTGTGATTTGAGCAGAGTGCTTCTATCACAGACTCGTTTACTATCGGTAACAATATTTCTGTGGTAAAGATAAAGATGGTGAAGAAGTGTTCAAGAGGCCAAGAAGTCAACGTAGAGGCAGCGTGACAGGAAAAAGAGGTGTGGTCTTCCAGGAATAATCAACAAAGAAGAAGGAGGGGTGAAGAGGAGGAGAAAAGGGAGGAAGAGACAATGAAGAAGGGATAGAAAGAGTTGAGCACTCCTCTGGAGTAAATCTCTCTGATCTGATCAGTGTGTTAGGCGGACTAACTGCATACTCACAAGAAGTGGACACACAGGCTGCACTCATAGGGACTCTGAGGTAAGGACTCTTTTCTAATGTTCACTGAACTTTGGTTAAAGTTAACACATGTTGAACACAAACAGCTGCGACAGTGTGTTTAATGTTGTCTTAGGTCAGTTATTCCAATGAGATGAAACTAGAAGACCACAGTGCTGTATTCATGCGTTAACATTCAGATGCAAAGAAATGCAACATTTTCTACAAGTTTTAAACTAACAGATATTTGACCAAAACGTAGTTTAAAAATTAGGCATCTCTTTTAATGCTTTTTGTTTTTGCTTTATAAATTATGAAAACATCCAAATGAAACAGACTAAAACTACAACTTGACATGCATCCGTTTACAAAACAAAGCCAGTGATGTGATATGGGAGTCTGTTGTCCCCAGTTAAGAGTTAGTTAAGAGATTTTATCATTTATCATCTATGTATTTTTGCATCTTCAAGCCAGCTGATAGATCTCTTGTGACAAGATTTCCTGTCAAATCTGAAAATAAAGGTGGGTCTCCTGGATGGCAAATCTTAAAACTTGAGATAAATGTATAGATTTTTTTTAATTTTTAAAAAACCCAAACCCATTTTTCAAATTTCAATTGTGAATAAACTTGTCTTCTTTTAAACAAATTAATTACAAGGATAAATTATGAATTTAGAAAGAGGCTGTCATGTTTGTTGGATCACAGTACTGACAACTACTAGAAAGTAAAGCTACAACGATTAGTTGAATAATTGATTAGTTGCCAATTATTGAATTGGCCAAATGCCAACTATTCTTATCATTTTTATTAAGAAAGAAATATTCAATCTCTCTTATTCTGGTTTCTTTATGACAACAAACCGAATATATTTGGGATGTGGACGAAACAAGACATTACTTTGGGCTTTAGAAAACAGTGATCAACATTTTTCACCATTTTCCGATATTTTATGGACGAAACAACTAATCAGTTAATTGAGAAAATAATCAACCCATTTATTGATAATGAAAATAATCGTTAGTTGCAGCCCTACTGGAAAATAACATAGAAAACACATATTTTAGCTCACTGTCCTTATATTGAGAGTAAATTGGCATCTTAGTGTGCTGCGGTGCAGGTTAATGGGATCAGTCTCACTATGAGAAGTATGAACATTTAACAAGCTGCCTTTACCTACAACTGACACTAATAATGTCACAGTTAAAAATAGCATTAAAGACCATCTCACAGTAATTTAGTGTTTAAGTATAACAGTGGAGTGATTGTATGAGAAAGCAAATCAATGTGTTTTAATATTAAAGAAGAAAGAAGAATCTGAGATTTAAACTGTTTGGACTGTAAGTTTCACATTTAGTAAATCAGCATATCAAAAAACACTAAAGCTCGTTAAGTGGAACAAATACTAGAACATTTATGAAGCACTAGCAATGTGGGTGCAAAATGCAGTATCGTGTAGTTGATAATTTTCTTACACTGTGTTGTACTTCACCAAAGTGTCTCAATAAATTCTGTCAGCACTACACAAACAGATAATGATGTGATCTTGAAATGTACTGAATCTGTTATCCTGTGCATTTAAAAAAAAGAGTCAACTGTGTCTTAATCACAGGTCGACTACAGTTTCAGTTTTTTAATGTGCGACTAATCGCACTACTTAAATAACCACCTTGACCATATGGTGCAGGGATGGTGCACGACCCCAGTGTTCACCATGGATTAACACACATACACATGCACATGCACAGACAGCAGAAAGCCCACTTATCTCTGGCTAATTTAGCACAACAACTGTTTGCAATTAGGTTAATTGAGTGACCTGTGGGTGGTAATAAACTTAGGGCTAAACAGTGGAGATTGGGTGTGACACGATTCTGTGCCTCGACCATCTGTCTCTCCTCTAAGCCTCCCAAATCACAACAGGAGTCACAGAGACAGTGCACATATAGTGCAAAGGTTGTTCAACCCTTCAGGAAAAGAACATTAAAAAGAACATTACACAGATATTTTCTAATTAAAAATATGTAATATTTATCTCCAGTTTTTGCAGCTGTAAAGTATTTACACAAGCATTTGCATGTGAAAAGATTTTAATAAAAAAAACATGATCTTTGTACCTTTGTCATATATATATATATATATATATATATATATATATATATATTTGTTTACAGCTATATTTGTATTTTTTACACTGTGTTTCATTATTGATGAATTACAGTGAATCATGTATGAACCTTCAGCGCACACACACGCACACGCACACACACACACACACACACACATTGGAGAGGCTGCAAACAACAGGTGGTCAGTGAGGTTTAGCCGCCACATCACGTGTGTGCCATTTCAAAATGTCCACCTGTAAGGACACACTGCAGTGAAGTCAGCTGTCCCTTATAATATGGATACATGGAATATAACATTTGCTGGGTCGAACCCATAATTAACCACCAAATTCAATTAATGAATATATAGTGCAAAGTAAATATTAGTATAAGTCATTTTATTACGCTCTACTGTGTCCTTGAAACCATCTAACTCCCGTTGACAGTAGTAGACATCTTACTAGTGCAGTCAGGATGTCACACCTCTGATTTAGACTAATCCTTATCTGGACAGACTTTTTGGCACATGTCTATGCTATGTAAGGTTACTGGTCCGACAGACGGCAGCTAACTGGGGTCACTGATGTCACACTGACACCCACCATCACATCCTGCTGAGACCTGAAGAACTTTTATTGTTTGTCAAACTGATGGAAAAGTGTCTGAGAACTAGAACAGCATAAAGAAAGAAGGAAAAAAAAAGAAGTGACATTTTCAACAACTTAATACAACTTCTGCTCATATTAGCTTCTAAAAGCTTCAAAAAGATAATTATCTAACATCTGATGTTTTGTTTTACAGGATTATTCCATTCTTCAGTGGGGGAGAAAGAAAGACACAACAAAGTAAAACAAATTCTCTCACAGGACAAAGAAGATAAAACACATTTTAGATCCACACAGATGT
Organism: Scomber scombrus; assembly: GCF_963691925.1. NCBI lineage: Eukaryota > Metazoa > Chordata > Actinopteri > Scombriformes > Scombridae > Scomber > Scomber scombrus. The sequence continues at coordinate 18,799,714 of NC_084976.1, read as the reverse complement.
GTGATTGATTTGTGGATGGAAATCTTTGCTATCGAGCTCATGTCTTTACAACACAGAAGTCAACTCAATCTCTTCTCTAACTGGCATCACACATTTTGAAGTGAAGCTGCAGCTCTTTAGTATTTCTGGCTGAACTGTGGATGGAGATCATGAGGAACTCTCAGTCTTCACACTTCTCCACACTCCTTTTCCCCATTGTGTTTTCTGTACTTTCTCTCCTACTTTGTCCTGCATCCACCAACTCAGGGCCTGACTTTGATTACGGAGCTCACCCACGTTTCGTGTGCACCCCTATTCCTATAGATGCAGACCCTGCCTGCTTTCCCACAGCAGGCCCAGGTGTAGGGGCAGCAGGGCCCAGCGGAGCAGGGCATCAAAGTGTACCTCCTGCTGGCTGGTGGGGGGCGAGCCAAGAGGCCAAAGCCACCATCCTCCACCTCAGGGAGAGCCTTGTCCAACAGAAAGAGACCATCCTGGACCAGAGGGAGACCATTAGAGAGCTGACCGCCAAGCTCACCCTGTGTGAGGGCTTGGGCCAGGGCGCGAGGCCTCATGACGACCACCACGGCACATCATCACACTCACACCACACGGGAGGAGTGGGCAGTCATCACACGTACACCGACAATGGGCACTATAGCAACCAGCAGGGTCCCCATGGAAACAGCAACCTCAAACCGGACTCACCGCACTACCCCTCTGTGGGGGGGCAACGATCTGATGGAGGGCATAGCAGCAACAACCAGGGAAAGGATAAACATGTGACACCGGGGGAAATAACATCATCACCAGAGCAGATGGAGAGGATGCTGCACGCGCTGAAGGAGCGGCTGGACAACCTGCAGGTGAGTTTCTCAACTTTGTACTTGTAAATAAAGATAACTGTAGGACAAAAACAGAGAAATAAAGAAAAGTGTTAATATCAGGTAAATATCATATAGCTCACAAATAAGTTGTGAGTGACAGAGAGGCTGTGCCCATACGTGGCTTTTCCTTGTTTGTACACAGCAGTGTTGTTCTCACTTGATTGTACACAGAATAATCAAATCCCAAAGTAGTGTCTACACTAAGTACATTAAACAAAGGAACAATTAATTACTTAATCGCATAAGGCCACTCACTACATTGGCAAGAGAGCCACTACAGTGTACACTGTAGGTGTAATGTCCCTCAGTGGGCACTTCAGAGCACAAACAGGCTCAGAGGAGGATGTCACTGTCTGATCTGCTGATGAGGGGGATTTATAGATACTTTCTGAGTTTACAATTAAGTGCAAATGTGTTTCTCTCAGGATCCTGTTTCCTCTTAAGTTACTTGCTGATTCTACTCCTGGCACATTTATTCGTCCTTTTCTGCTGTCTTTCTGGCTCGAATCACGATCATAGACAGATGTCAGGAGCTGTGGACGGTAGCTGGGGCGGTGTAGCTGGGGCGGCACGGGTCTAAGATCAGCAGTAATTATCGTGATCTCCCTTGACAGAGCGGTAATCAGGGCACGCGCCAGGACAAAGCCGGGATTACCTGAGAGGGAGAGAAGCAGAGGCAGATGCAGGAAGGAACAATGACTGTTGAGAGGAGCAGACAAAACAGCAAAGCATAACTGACTCTTACATTTGACATTACAAGACTGTTAGTGAATGTGAATATCAGGATGAAGGAGTCAAAGAAGCACAAAAGACAATAAGTGCTCAGTAGGCTGATAGGTGATAGAGCACCATATGCTCCTGTGACCTCTGATGCCTTTTTTCTTCTACACACACACTGTATCAAGACCATCATTTCATCTCTGTTTTTTCGCCTCTCTCAGCAGAAGAGGAACACATCTATTACCTACTCGAGCTCTCTGAAGGAGCTGCTGCAGAGGAAGATCAACGCTCTGGAGGAGCAGCTGCACCATCACACTGGAGCCCTAAGCGGCCCAGAGCACCATGATGACGCCAGCGGCCACCAATACGAGGGGGACCATCACGACGACGACCACCACGATGACAGGCACCCTAATGGCCACCAAGATGACCACAATGACGGGGATCACAGTAACAGCGGAAACCATACTGACCACCACGAGGACAGCCACAATGATGACCATCATGATGGAGATGAAGATGGTGACCATGACGACAACGATGACAGCCACTATGATGATGAGCACAACAGTAATGAAGCAGACAGTCACAGTTACCATCCACACACAGGATACATAGCTCCAGGCTCGAGGGGAGGTTTACACTCAAATAAACTGGAAACGATGCTCAACCAGCTTCACCTGGCAGGTACACAATATTATAACATGTGACCATAAGAATTAATTGTTTTAAATAGTTTTTTTAAGTTCTTATTTAAGAAGCAGCACTTGTTATAAATGTATAAGTATTGTAAATATGTTCTGCAGCTGCATAGGTTCCCAAAGAGAAATGAAGACCTTGCCATGTTGAAAGAAACCTAAACACTAGCTGCAAAAGTTCAATAGCAGAATGTTTTTTCTTTTGTTTGTTCCTTTTTTGACCTGGAAAACAACAAAACAATCTTGTATCAAGGTTCATTTAGTAGTTGCTTTGGAGCTTCATCAGCAAGTACCTCCGTAAGGGTCAAGAATGAACATTGAAATTCAGATTGTAAGAGTAGAAAGGTTTGACACGTTCATTTCCATCCGATGCGCATGGAGATGAGAAATAGTCTGAAGAGGTCAAAAATTTCAGCAACACTCATACATATATATATATATATATATATATATATATATATATACTTGCTTTATTATGAGACCAGTGCGTTTCAGCTTGTGGCTAATATGATCATTTATAGCTGCTCTTTAAACACAAGGGTTTGTGGAGTATTTACTTAAATTTTAAGCCACCACGGAGGAGAAAAACTGTCTTCCTGATGTAATTTTTCTTCCAAAACAGGTTCCAACAGGAAAACATCCAAAAGTCCAGATGCCTTCCAGATTAGTTTCCCCATGAGAACCAACTACATGTATGGACGGGTGAAGAGGACTCTGCTTCAGGAGATCTTCGCTCTGACTTTGTGTCTGTGGATCAAAGCGGGTGTGGGGCCCGGCCTGGGGACGCCCTTCTCTTACTCAGCACCTGGACAGTCCAACGAGCTAGTGCTCATTGAGTGGGGGAACAACCCCATGGAGCTGCTGATCGATGACAAGGTGAGAGGAAAAACCTTTTCTGGGTTAGTCAGCATTAGGTTACTCTGTTAAAGGCACTAAAATCAGAATCATATTGTGGGTAATGAGAACCTGCTTCAACACACATGCTATAAAGTTTTGCTAACGATGTTTAATAGGCTCTTTCCTGGCTTAAAAAAAACTATACGTTTTTTCTTTTTGAAGAACTTCTTGGCTGCCTTGTTTAATTGATGAGATAGATCCGTTTTTTTTAACAAACTGTGTTCTTGTGTTCTTCAGTGCTTAGATGTATTATGTTGTCACATATTTATATTAGTGCCTCACAATCTTCACCATCCCCTTCCCAGGCGGTGACACTACCTTTGTCTCTGACTGATGGGAAGTGGCATCATGTGTGTGTTACCTGGTCAACACGGGACGGACACTGGGAGGCCTACCAGGACGGGGTGCAGAGAGGAACTGGGATCAATCTCTCTCCTTGGCATCCCATAAAACCTGGAGGGGTCTTTGTCCTGGGACAGGAACAGGTAAAGACAATGCGAGTTATTCTTTGTAGATGCAGACAAATGTAAGAACATAGGTAATTAAAAAATCCACATTTCAGATACTATTTGACTCAACCATTGATTCTGATTTATATCTTACGTAACTTTTTATGTATGATATCAAATGTTGTATTGACTGTACCTCTAATGTGTCCTTTATGTGCTGTAAACTAATGAGACACAGCAATCATAAAGGTCAAAAAGTTGGATTTTAACCACCCTGTCTTCCTCAGGACACTCTGGGAGGCCGTTTCGATGCCACGCAGTCATTTGTGGGTGAGATGTCAGACGTGCACATGTGGTCTCACGTCCTGAGTGCCAGTGACATCTACAGCCTGGCCACCTGCGGCAGCCACCTCAGAGGTGACATCATCGCTTGGTCCGAGACAGAGGTGGAGCTTCACGGAGGCGTCGCCAGATACCCATTCGACCCCTGTCAATGAAAGGGTGGTAAAAGGATGCAAGTGAAGAATTTGGAAGATAAACTGGAACGCACTGAGTTTATGTATCATCCAATAGAAAGTAAAGACACTGAAGGTAACAAAAGTTACTCAGGATGATCGAACAGTGACACAGAGTCCTCCAGACTCAGAATCAATGCCTTCGTTTGAACTCAATCAGTGACTTTTTCTTAAAAAAAGAGAAGAAAAATTAAAAATATGTGATTAATGTGTTTATTATGTGTTAGTTATCATGTACGCATGAGTTGGTGTTTTACTCTAAACAGACTGATTGTGACATATTGTCATGTTGTTAATGCTGAAAGGTGTCTGATCATGTTAGCAGACCTTACATGGTTCAGTCGTGGTGAAGTGAGAAACTTTATGTTGTTAGTTTAAAAATGGCTCAGAAATCCATTCCTAATCTGGATTCTCTTTTGAAAAGGTTTCCATGGACGATACAGCTAATTAACCAAAGAAATTAGTATAATTAACTTGTGTTTCACTTTTTGTAATTTTAAATGATCTATGAATCATAGATAGATTGGTGTTTTATCTCTGGGAGACTTGCTGGAAAGCTTGTTTGACAACATTTAGTGTTTTACAGCTGCTGCTGGTTTTACATGTTTAACATGGACTCTCAGTATGACATTATGTTCCAGCAGTGCTGCTCTAAAAAAAGATTTAATTATTCATGTTTTTTAAACTTTTATATATCTAAAATGCATTTGTTCCCTGAACAACTGACTGACATTTATCACATTTTTCCATTAAATTACTTTTTTTGACATGTGTTTTGTGTAATAAAGTCCTCCTGGCTTTTTAAGGGTCTGGCCTTGATTGTATATTTATTAATGTTCTGTATATAACATTTTTGGCCATGTTAGAATTTTGACATGTTTTACGGGAATGTAAATAAAAATGTGGAAGACGTCTTAGTTTTTCATTCTTTGTGGAGTTCAAATATAAAACTGATGGAGGTGATCAGAGGAGCTGATAACATGTGTTGGGCTGTTTTCATGAATATTTATTTTAATCCTGGTCGGACACATTCACACTGCAGCCAGCTTGCCCTGAAGAGCTTGTATGACTCACTGATGTGGAGAGATCAGTTTGACCTCTTTAAGAAACCCACGAGACAGTCACAGACCAAAGGTCATATTCTTCATGATTACTTAAGACAACTATTAATACTGAAAGACGACGCAAATCAATACTGAATTTAATCTTAACTAAGCTCGGAGCTACAAGAGACAGAAATAAAAACACGTCCAACAGTCCATCATCTCTGTTTACATTTTTATTGTTACACAGTAGTTTACTGGCACCAATATTTTGTGGTTTTTCCTTTTGCTACATTTACAGATGATCTATCCATCTTCACCTCACAGTAAATAAAAAATAAATAAATACAAAAAAAAACATTTTCTGAAAGAGGTGGCTCTGGGGTCAAAGAGGCCCCAGTTTCAGTTGGATCATTTCATTATTTTATTTAATGGAAACATTTATTGTACCACCAGGGTTTTTTTTGGCAACTTTGCACTTCAAGAATACCCAGAGTGAAGGCTTACAGACAGTCCACATGATGTGCCGAAACACACAGAAGCACTAACATGGAAATATTAAAGTAGGCCTTTGTCAGTTTTACATTTGGGGAAAGATGTAGAAGAGTTAAAGAAGACCCTACACCTGTGCTGGGAAGGACCATTTACTTGCTGTGTCTTTAAATGAAGGTCTACATGTTTCGATCACAGAGAAAAGACCCCATTCAGCTTCATGCAACATGATCTTTATCAGGTGAACAGAATGAAGCTAAAAAATACAGTACATGTTGGTCAGAAACTGTTGCGGCTGTGGCTGGAAATGACCAGCAGATGGCATTATATTTCTACACAGTTAATGGTTCATCCTTCAGCATATTGTTGTGAGTGTGTTCACCAGTAGACGGCGCTTCAAAGTGTTGGAGTATTGTCAGTCAAAGGAACAGCATTTCCTCCAAAATGCTAAAATTGATAAAGTGCAGAAGACATTTACTGTAGCGCTGCTATTATTATTCCTACCATCTAAAAATGCCTTTTTCAATACAGTTCAGGAAATAACTGTTTACTGAAGAAATCTATCACTGGACACAAATCTAAAATTATTACTGATTCATTACATCTGAATAATCTTACTGTCACATAATGAACCAACGATTTATTAGTGTTCCTTGTTTTGGTCACTGTAGTATGATGAAAGTTTTGAATTTCACCTGATAAAAAAGCTTCTTTACACTTCAGGTGGACATTGGGCAGCACAGGAAACAAATATGTACTTAATAGTAGTTCAACAAATCACTGCTTGTGCTTCACTGAGTCTGATTCACTCAACAAAAAAACAACAACAGTGTGGTCAGACTGGAATCAGACTACAAACATCTTTTCAATATCTTCTTATTTTCCAAAATCAGAACAATCAATCAGGATAATTTACTTTATGCATAAATCAACTTCCACATTAAATCTTCCTCTAGTCAACAGGGAACACTAACACTTTTCAAATCAGTGCACTAGCATGATCGGCGAAACGCCGGCACCTACGGCCGACATCTCAGTTTATCAACATGCAGTCCTACAGTAGCTCGTACAAAAAAATTGGTTCTTAACAAAAGATAAAGAATAAATTAAATTATTTCTATGTGTATCGTAAACAAATATGCTAACATCTATTTACAAAAAAAGTATACATTGTAATGAGCTGCCTTTGTGATTTCTGGAAACTAACTATAGCGGACAGACCCGGCTCTAAACAGGTAAATGACAGAGTTATTACTAATGAGAGAGATGTCAGTGTTCACCTTGTGCAGGAAGGAAATGATTTGTGGCATGCCATTAAATTACATCACATGATGATTGTTGCTCAGTGTAGTGTTAGAAAGGAATTGTTAACAAGCTTCCACACTGATACTACGGTTTTCTACTCCACTATTGCTGAAACATGTTAAAAATAAACATGCTAAGAAACATATGTTGTCTCAGTGAGCTGAAACAAGCAGCTAACTGCAAGAGAAGACACTAATCTTTGTCTCCTAAACTCAGCTTCTTGCCTTCAAAAACGACCGTACTTGAAGATCAACAGTAACTTGGCGATATAATTCTTGTGTAACTATAGACAGTGATGAGTAGTGACATTTTCCTCACATTATGGTAACAGTATCTAAGTGTAGACAGTAGTAATGTGTATCAAAGCTATACAGAGTACTATAGGAAGCAATGGGTACATCTCAGTAATCTGAAATCACTTCCTGCTTTTGTTTGTATTTGATTCTTTAATTCTCTAAGTCTAAAATAACTCTGTGTAGTGTTTGATTAGTGAGTTCACATTTTGTCTTGGGGCAAGCACAATTAAACAAGGCAATTTCTCGTTCAGGTGGCATCAATAAATGTGAAAGACCTTCTCACATGAACTGAAGCTGCTTGCCATACCTGACTAAGACCACGTTAACACTAATGAAAATAAATCTCGAAAAGGCTTTCAGTCCATTAGTGTTCTTAAAGTCTGTCATACACACTGAAAAACCAATCAAGCTGAGGAACATAAAATGTCTTCAATTAAGCATGCATAAGCTGCTGCAGCCATCAACCTTGTGCATTTGTGCTGAGCAACTTTCTGCTGTTTTTAAAGTTTTCTTTGTGGTTTACGGAGCAGATGTGAATAAGAAAATGTATCACAGCACTCATAGCTTCATCAAATCCTCAATTTTTTAACAAGTATGGATGAAAAGATAAAAACAGGAAAGACTTGGTTTTCAAAATCCTCTCCATTAGTGTGAACATGGCCTAAGACACATTTCATCGTTCACTTAAATGCTGAACAAGAAGAGAGGAATGTGGTGAGATGACGGGACAGACGTGTGCTCTGGCTGTAGTGTGTCGGGTTGTATATAGCAGTAGTGTAAGAACCAAGGTAACAGAGGCAGCCACTGTGAGTGTGCGGCTTTCTAAAGTCTGGTAGACGGCATAGCAAGGCGCCTTCGTATTGGGGAGAGGATGTGCTCAGGGGGGAAGGTGAGGTAAGAAAAGGTATGAACGGTTAGGGGGGGAGTAGGGGCAGAAGCAATGTGTCCTGTGTTAGAGGGAGAGATGAGAAGGACAAAGGAAGACAGGGAAAGATGAATGAAGGGAATCATCTACGGTTGTTCCTCCTTCTTCTTCAGTGATATACGTTTCTTCCTGGCAGCAAGCATTTCGTAGAAGGGATCAACACTGACAGCAGATCTGAAAAATTAACAAAGTTACTTAGAGGGAGGATCATCCAAAATACTAACAATGAAAAGGAACAGGTGACGTTATTCTTTCGTTTACATACTTGATGCTGTGGATCCATTCGTCCTTCTCTTCAGGTGTGGGGGCGGAGATACGGTACACCATGTGGTTCCCCTCCACTACTCTCCCGTCAGCTTCCGTCTTACACGCCTTAATCAGCTGACCGCGGTTGTTGGGGATGTATAACTCAAAGCAGTTCTGAGAAAGGTGAAAAACCTCAGATAAACAATCATAACACACCCACACCATGCTACATGCCTGTCATGTTCAGCAGGAATGTGAGCTTACCGGTTTCCTTGGGTCTTCTACCTCTCGGATGCTAAGATTCTCCAGGGGAATGATACCTCGCGGTTCCTTGTCCTATTAGTGAAACACACATTCACAGCACATTAGGGCTGAAAGAGTTAATGTAAGATTCATTATTTAGCGTGTGGTTTCTGTGTATGTGTGTCATCGACTCTTAGGAGTGCAAGAATGAAACTGTAATTCTTTTCAGTACTGTTTTCCACAAAAGGTCATCAATTCAGAATGAGGGTCATGAATGACTTGTCTGACTAGTGTTTCCTTTGTTTTCACTGTGTGTAACCAGTTTCCCCTCTGTGGATTAATAAAGATATGCATCTAATCCTTGTATTCAGCAACCAACTTTCTGGCAGATACATTATCGCCACTGGGACTTTAATCATCTTTTCTGGCCCTGAATAAGAATTTTCCAGAAACCCTGCAATTTATAAAACTAAAACAATATATCAATACTACAAAAACTGTCCACATTTTTCTAGCAATTTCCCAGAAAAACTGAGACAATAAAGAGATTTCAGGCCAAGATGATCATATAAAACATGTTAGATCATGTTGGGACAGTTTAATGTGTCTAAAAGAGGTGAAACTATAAAATTCACATAGACATTGTGTTCACAGACTTACTGTGGTGTATTCAAAGTAATAAAGGCAGTTGTCCGTGAGAATGAACCATCGCCTTTTCCAGGTTTTCACTCGTCCCCCTGAAACACAACAATACAGTCATGACAATGTGTGAGAGAAAAGGAGAATCAGGGACCTTAAGGATACTACTCTACAATCTCTACATTCTTAAATCTAACTATGAGGCTAATTTTACTAAAACTCTATCAGTACATACCTCCTGAGAAAACAAGCAGCGGCAGTAGAGGATGGAAATCGCAGGGCAGAAGCAGAGACAGAAGGGACCAGAGGATTTAGAGGGAGACAGTGGACAAACAGAGAAAAAAAAAAGAGAGAGAGAGAGAGAGAGAGAGAGAGACAGGGGAGGAAGAAGAGAAGGAGAGGAAGAGAGATCATATTAGTGACACATGGATCACAGGCCCCGCCATGCAAAAGAAAACAATCACACTTATGGCTGCCGTGGCACAAGAAAGTGAGTCATCATCATCATCATGCTGTGGCAAATTCAAATGCCACAACACTGTGAAGTTGAGGCGAAGAGCCGGCAAACCTCAGAGACAGGTTGACAGGACTCATCACAGAACAAAGTCTTGGAAGAGAACGGAGTACAGGAGCACATAGCGTACATCAGTAACAATGACGTACTATGTCAGTGGAAAGAGTTTAACTGTATACGATCAGTGTTAAAGTCAACATGTAGGGCAGCAGTGACCCCTCAAAAACCATCTCACCAAGTTTGAGAAGCCAGCCCTCTCTGTCGGGGTTGAAGAAGGTGTGTGTCAGGTCGTTGCCGTCATCCTCAGGGATCTTAAAAGGCTCGTTTTTAATGCTTTCATAGAGATTCTGGGGTAAAAGATAAGAGAAGAATCATTTTAACTCTCCCATTGACAACATCCTGACTTTATCATTCAGGAAGACAAAACATCATGGAACTCATCATACTCTGAGCAGGTCCTCCGGCAGGTCTCCCCCCTCGTTGATGCCTCGGTTCATCGAGATGAAGCGGTCCACTCCGGGTTTGTCCCTCACATTCGGGTTGTGGAGGCTGGTGTTCAGCATAATGATGGCAAATGACAGCACATAACATGTGTCTGTGGAAAAGTAGGGAAATGTTAGAAAACAGTGCTGAGTTGCACAAAGATGGACTCAAATTAATAATTTATCAAATTTACATCAATAGCAGAAAATACACAAAAACTAGTTATGATTGATTAAATTTTGGCTTCTATTAAAACCTGTTCTGAAATCAAAAAGGCTGTTAAAATACTTTTTAATATTCTAAACCTACTATCATGTTTGTGTTTCAAAAAAGGAATGGTTAACATATATATCTAACACTTATTACTTACTAATTATTTAATGAAAACATAAACTTCAGGTTTTACTGAACGACAACTCTAAAGAGCTGGCAGATTCCTTAGCCTTACTCATCAGGTCATTACTGGTAAAGAGCTCATGTTTAGTGCGAGTTTTGTATGTTTCACTTTCTGTTGTCAACAAGCCAAAATGTGCTCTGATGACAAAGATGTGAATCCCCCTTCGAGTGACTCACTGTAAAAAAAAAAAATCTAAATGTAAGGAAATGGCTCATAATAGCTCAAAAGTAGTTTGTTGACAGATAAATGTCGGTACAATTCACGCTACTACTTGAAATGCAGTGTGACAGTGAGTGTGTGTCTACCGGTGCTCTGGAAGACGCCGGGGTTGCAGTGGCAGTATCTCTGAGCGAACGCCTCCATCATTCTGTCGATCTTCTGGGCTTCACCCGGCAAACGGAAACTCCACAGGAATTGCCTGCGGTGGACAGGTCGAGGTTTGGGTCAATTCAGAGAGAACAAAATCTGCAATCAAGGCAGCGTTACACAGCAAACACAATACCATCCTAATCTCTTGTGTCACACCTGGATAGTGGGACTTCCCATTGTTGAAGAGGTTTGTTTTTCAATTCCAGGAATCTGTATAAAACACTTTGTCCTCGTTTCAAAACATAAAACGTGCCAAGAGGACAAAGTTTACCTGAGAGCTTGGACGAGGTTAAGATCCGTGAACTCGTGGAGGTCAACGAAAGCCTGAAGAACTTTGATGTTGAAGTCGTCTCTGCAGGACAGCAGCGACAGAGAGATCACAGTTAAAAAGGGGGCTGATATGTAACGAGAAAGAAAACAGAAGATGCTTCATGACTCGGCACCTTTCTCCGAGATAATCTCCTATAGCAGTCTTGTTGAGGCCCTCTCCTTTGTAGAGGAACTGAGCGATGTCCTCTGAGGTGTGTCTGAGCAACTCGTTCTCCACGAGGAACACGATACCCTGTGGAGACGATGAAGCGTCCGTCACAACACACCTGACTGACATAGAAAACACACTACAGCTGTACAACTGCTGAGGAGTTCTTACCTTTTTAGGGTCCATGTTGAATTTCTTCCTTCCCATCGCCACATGCCTACTTTTCTGTAGAGTTTTACTGCAGAGTGGAAAAAAAGGAGAGGAAATAATGAACAGCTATTGACGCAATTGACTCACATCATCTTAACAATAATGGCAATGGATCAGAAGTTCAAAGTTGCGATTCTTATCACCCAAGATCACATGAAAACACTATCAAAATACTGGATATATTAGAGATAACAGAGAATGGATATATCGGATAGTGCCATAAATTGTGAAAATTCACACACTCATCATGTGCACACTATGTGAAAACTGAGTAAGCTATAGGTCTACTGAGCATTTTGTTCTTCTTACCTGCCCTCTGTGCTGGTCTCCAGTCCCTCCACCTCTAAAATGGCTTCTCTTAATTCCTCACGGAGCCTTTGGATCTCCTGCAGCAGGACGCCCTTCCTCCTGCGGATGTCCTCCAGCTCAGAGCGCTCCTCTGGGCTCAGGTCTACTGGGACTGTAAGGGAAGAGAAGAAGAATAAGTTCATTACTTCTGCCGCTGCACATATAACAATTACTAACTGCACCCACACAATATGAGGCAGGAGTCTTTATTAGTCACATAAAAAGTAATAACATAACAACTATTTTGAGACCTGCATTGTTACTCAAATTGGCTGTGACCATTTCTTTCTTTCAATATCTAATAATGGAAAGGAGAAAGGGAGGAAAGTAATAGAAGCACCTGAAGTTAACAATGATGACTTTTGACTTTACAAAAGCCTCTTCACATAAAACTGATGAACATTTACAAACAACCTTGATGTCACCTGTTTTGTCTGATCTACACTTTCCCTTCTCACTGACATCTCTTTATAGCACCCAGTTCATCTGTGAAGAAATACTAAAAACCAGCCAGGATCTAGGATTATAATATATATCACATAAGAGCATTAACACTAAAAAAATGGTCAGACAGATTTATCCATTAACAGGTCAGACAGACATGTCACAGAATCATCAGAAACCAAAACAGAAAGAAGCAAAAAAAAGACTACCTATAAACATGAACCGAAGGAGGGAAAAATATACTAATGAAGGGGTTTTTATTCTCAAATGACAATCAGTGTTCACTCGTAACATGATTTTAAATATCCAGCTCAAATCAAAGGAAGTGCCTAGAGGTGTTACTTTGGACAAAATTTTCCCAAGTCAAAGAAAAACTTGTAGCTCATCTGGGAGACATATCAACCCAATATTAGCACAAATTACCTTAGGTGAACTTAGAAACTCAGTTGCCAGTGTATATTAGATACATTTCACTAAAACAAAGGCAGTTGAATTAATAAAATATCACAACACATGAAACTCTCCTTGTGACTGTAATGCTTGGTTTTTATTCAAAGCAGTTTTGATTCAAACACTATGATCATTTTGGAGCTGTAATTAGTGTCGCTGTTGAATTTTGTTCACAATGCTTATATCTGTGTGAGTGCATTAAATATTAGAAACACCTCTCTGCATAATGTGTGAAAGGTCAACAACTCCACAGACTACAGCCAGGAAAATAACTATAAAGTTGAACCAGTACTCTCTAAAAATAGATTCAACAAGAACTGAGCGTGAAAACCTTCATGAGGACAGAATGTATTGCAGGGTAGTTATATTATACTGCATTAGCAGGCTAATCTAACAATCTAGTAAATGTGTAAGTCATAAATCTATAATAATACATCCATATCTGCTATATTCAAGGACAGGGTCAAAGTTTTTCAAGTCTGTCTTATAACTACAGTCAGGTGTCCAAATGAACACTGAAACAGGTTTTTCTTGTTGTAATCATTCCTCCTGTTCTTACTGAACATTATAAGATCCTTTCATAATGCACTTACAATGTAAGTGATGAAGGCCAAATCCACAAGCCTCCTTCTGTGCAAAAATGTCATAAAAAGTTGATCTGAAGTTAATATGAAGCTTCAGCCATCCAAATGAGACAAATGAAGTAGATATATTTCCACTTTACAGTCTTTTTAGTGCCAAAGTTCCTTTTTTTGTTACTATACTTTCACAGGGAACAGGGAAACCCTGTCCAAGGAAACACAAAGAGGGAATTTGATGCTAAAAACTATGTAAATGCAGCAGATATCCACTTGATATGACCAACTCAGACTGACAAACCTCATATAAGTTTCAGATAAACTTTTAAATGTATTTTTGTGCAAAATGGCTGTGTGGACACACTGTGGATTTAATCTTTTTAGTAGCCAGTATGAAACAAGCAATGATTACAGTGAGGAAAACCTCTTTCAGCATTCATATGGGCACCTGACTGTAGTTTAAAACAGACTTAAATAGTTGTGAACCTGTCCTTTAAGGCTATAATGTTTGTTATCTATTAAAGACAGTTTATAATGGATTGACAGCCATATCTGATTCATTAAGGCAATAAGAATAATTGATTTATGTATATATTAGGGACAGATACAATAAACATAGACAGGCTAGAACAACTGTCTGATGCAAGTATGACAGTGTTTACAGCTAATGCTAATTTGCAACACCTGACCCTAGGAGGGCTTTTGTGAAAGTAAGAGATTAAAATATGATTTAAAAAAAAAAATGAGAATAGAAAATTAAAAAGTAAAAAATGAAGTAAACCAACTACATCAGCACAATAAATACAGTATAGCACAGAGTAAAAAAGCAAGGTCCAACATGGTACACAGTACTATAAGATACACATAAAGCTAGATATGAGGACATTTTTGTTGCTGAATTAACCAGGATTTGGTGAGTCCCTTGAAAGTGTGCAGAAAATTTCAAGTGTTCAGGTAGAGAGCTCCAGATTTTTACTCCTTTCACGTGTTTTACAGTTTCCACTTAAAGCTGCTCTGGTGGATCTGCTGCAGCTCTGGAGTCTCTTTATGTCTTTGCACAAAGGCCAAAGAGCAAGTCCAATATCGTGATGACTGATTTCATTTAAAGCAGCCAGGCACCCAGCAGAAAGTCTCAGCCTGTGATCAGCAGTGGTTTGCAGCTGAATTTTTATAGTTAATGAAAACTAGCAAAATGATTTTGTTAACTGAAACTTTTTTTTTTTAAACTACAATGAACAATGCAAAACCAAGATTAAGATAAAATCAGCTATGTTTTCGTTGTGGCAGACCATTTAAAGTTTTGCTTTTGATTAAGCTCCAGTTGATAATTACTGAGCTCTGTTGTGGGTTGGGAATTGGTAATGATTGAAGAATAAAATAATAAACTGGCTTTGCACAATATGGTACCTTTAATAAACAATGACTTGGTCAACCATATTTGGTGTCATGCATTCTTTCATCCTTTTCAGCATCTACAAATCAAGGCTTTCCTCCTAAAACCTGAATAACTAAAACTGAATAAAAATTAAACTAAAACTACTTGTTAAACTAACTAAAACTAAACTGAAATTTAAAAAACTAAAACCTAGAGAACATGTGAACCTATAACCCTGGTGGCACCCAGATCCTCCAGACCAGTGTGCACAAAACAAACAGCTGCTCGACACCACAACAACCACGCCCACAGTCTGGATTAACTGTACGGCTCATACATGACAAAACAAGCTGCATTTAACATGAAGTGCTCGGTTAAAATGCTACAAATGATTAATAGTCGTCCTTGTGTGTCTTGGTGTCAGGTGTAAGTGTTAAATGACCGCAGCTGAAACGATCCGAGCTCTCAGTCAAACAATCAATATTTAGTTGGCGTCGGGACTATTGCGCTACTGCAGCAATGTGGCTAAAATGTGGTCCATACGTAACCAATACCTGTCCGGATAATACGAGAAAATGTTAATCTTCAACCATTTTCATTCAAAAGCCCGATAGTTTGCTGAGTGTGTCACACCTGAGCTAATAATGTAGTAGCTGTTAGCTGCGCTGCTAGCTCAGGTTAGCCACAGACACTTACTGTAGTCCAGGTCATCCATCTTGGGCGCTTTACTTTTAGGCATAAATATTTCAGAGTCGAATGTCATTCAATAACAGAAAATGTATGGATATATGTGTAAATATATCCTCCAAACTTAAAGGGAAAAATATTGACCACCTCCTGGTGTCGTAATGTTGGGCCGGAGACAAAGAAGGAGGCGACACCGGAAGTGCTGTCTGAGTTTCGATGAGTCTACTTCCGGTCAGCTGTTGTGAAAAATATGATCCTTCACAGAAGAAAGAGATGCTGACATAAAGTTTGACATAAATATATAAATACAAGTGGTGCAAGAAGTACATAGAGCTTTTACTTAAGTAAAAGTACCAACACAGCAATTAAAAATACTACATTACAGTAAAAGTCCTACTTAAGAAAAAGTATCAGCAGCAAAAAAGTATTACCAGCTTGATGAAGTGAAAGTATTACAGTAAAAGTACATACGTATTATGAGCTTGATGTAGTTAAAGTATTACATTAAGGTAGTGGTTTGGTCCCTCTGACTGATATATTATTATATATGACATCATTAGATTATTAATAGTGAAGCATCAGTGTTAGAGCAGCATGTTACTGTTGTAGCTGCTGGAGGTGGAGCTAGTTGCAGCTACTTTATATATAGTTAGTTTAGTCCAGTGGCTTCCAACCTAGGGGTGGGGCCCCTCCAAAGGGTCAGTATATAAATCTGAGGGGTCAAGAGATGATTAATTGGAGAGGAAAGAAGAAAAACAGATACAGTTCTGATACAAAAATCTGTTTTCAGTTTTTGGAGTTTTCTGTTATCTTTATATCTAAATATTGGATAATTTGAACTTATTAAAATTAAACCATGTGAGCTGCTTTTTGTAAGACGTCAAAAGACAAAAAGGTTGGAAACCACGGATTTCATCTTTAACATTATGCTGTATTGTAAATGTTTGTTATATTATCCATTGTGTCAAATCTTCATCTGAAAAGTAACTAAAACTGTCAAATTAATGTAGTGCAGTGAAGTATAAAGTAGCATCAAATGGAAATACTCAAGTACAGGAACCTTAAACTTGTGCTTATGTACAGCACTTGAATAAATGTACTTGGTTACTTTCCACCTCTGATAAATAAAAGTGATGATACAGGAATATGTTGAAACACTGATAGCTGTGTGTTTACATTTAATTCAATTTATTTTAATTTGAGAATTTCCCCTCTTGGGGATCAATACATTATTATATAGTTTAGTTTTATATTCTCTAAACCTTGTTGCTCACAAACCTTCCTCATCGTATTTGAAGGGAGAATTGTGCAGAGCTCTGAATAAATTACAAAATACTTTTTTTTTGCATTTTGCATTCTGCTAAGCAGATGCAAGGAGAGCCGAGACATGATAGTATTAGCACCAACACTATAAGGGGTGCTGAGGAGACATTTTAAATACATGTAGAGGCATTTTTATCTTTTTTCAAATAAAATGTTTGGGGGTTTTTTTGTGTGTAAAATATCTATTTTAATGTAAGGCCGGTTACTGCACAGATATGACATATAAATGTCCAAAAGGGGCTTTAGAGGTTTTAGGTGAGTGTGTAACTTTAAGTCTTGGTGAAAATCAAGTATGAAGTCAGTGAAGAGCTAGTGACAACATATAACTTGTAACATTTACTTTTTATAAAAATGTGTCTAGCTATTAGCAAGGTGTATAACAATAAGCCAGCCAGTTCGGCCTTATTCAAACAAAATCAGACACAAACATCTCTGGTTCAAAAGAGAGAGAGACTGCACATTTTACTACACAAACACGACTTGGATCAGAGATCTGATTCCCTCTGGGGCCGCTGAACTGGGATGAACTCAGTGAAGTGTATTTACTCAGAGAAGCTTTGTACCACACATGCAAAGAGTGTTTGAGAGAAAAGGAAAGGCCTGAAAACTGAGCGAAAATCATGAAACTGTTGTACAGTTATTGATCTTCTTTGTTTATTAGTATACTGTGAGTGGCTGGAGTGGATATAAACTGTGTGTTCATGTACGGGCAGCAGTTTAAACAATGAAATTAGAAGCTGATAAAAGCAAATTCCCTCTCTTCACATCAACAGTTCAGATCTTTAACATATGAGAAGACACATGGAAGACAAATGTACAGCAGATTTTCTCCAGACAAACTTATCAAGTTACATTTATTCAAAACCATATATAACTATTAACTGTACATTGTATATGTATATATTTCATAATTTTAGTAATAATTACAATTTCATTACAGGCAGTCCACTACAGACATCTTAATGGCATTATCAATTGAGGAGTTAAACCCCAGCATTGTCCAATCAGATTGGTCTATGACACCACAGTCCGAGCTATGTTCATAGACGACAAACTGTCATTACTACTGTAGTCTCTTAACATCGAGAGTAAACATTTTGGCAAACTTCAATTCAACGTGTATATAGATTCTTCTATTTGGTAATTTTATCAGCCTAAACTCAAATTGTACTCACATTCCGTAGCCGTGTAAGCACAGTGTAATTGTGGTTAACTAGCTGCATTGTGTGCTCAAAAAGAGAGAAAAAGGACAAAGACAAAAAGCAATGTAAGCCTGGTGAGCAGTCAAGTTTGAACAGTTTATGATCAATATCAGAATTTACAGGCTTATAATACAAAGGCATTGATTTTTCCAGGCGTGACGAGACATACAGTATGTTGATGATGAGCCGAGGAGTTCTGACATGATCGTACTGATTGATACACTGTACATGCTAATAATTTATCCTTTTTAATTCCTAAAATTTCAAAAATATCATCAGTTCCTAGTAGAGCTCTCCAACGTCTGCTGTTTAATTTCACTTAGGAGCAAATCATTTATTTATATTTTAATCCAAAATATAAATCTATCACTTACTTCACCAGATTGGTTCATCTGCTGGCTAATTTTTCACAGTGATTTTTCTCTTTTTTTCATCCATCTGATTTATATCTTGACCAAATGTCTGACGTGACAACACAGAGTTGCTGAATTTTAGTGTTTTTTAGTTTCTCTACAGCCGGGGTTTTAAGTTTCTAAATGACTCAGTCAGTCAAATCGAGTGTTCAAATTGAGACATTTAATCCATTTCAGATTAGGAATGTACTGCGATCCATTTGTTATAGCATCTGGACTAAGGTACTTAGTACTAGTGCATCCTTTTTCTATAACAAAACACTGTTTCTGATTCTGTGTTACTCTTTAGATGTATCTAAAAGCTCTTGTTCTCTCTAGTGTTTCTGTGCTGCTTCAACTCAAGTTATTGTGCAAAAGAAATGCACAAACGACAGAAGCGTGTAATGTAATGCTTGCAAAGATGATTACTCACAGATGTGGATAGATGTAAACTAGTGCTGAGGGCTAATGTGGGTGATAGTGATGCTGAAAGATTTCTTGAAAACGCACAGTATAAAACCACTAACAAAGAAGCTTGTTTTGTTCAGCTTTTGTTATTTTATGTGTTGCAAAGTCTGATATCACTGACATCATCATTGTGCATCCACTGGCTAAGAAAAGCAGGCGGATTATGTAAATATGTCAGTAATATTCACCGTTCAACGGTTTCATTGCTCCTATGAGTGTAATGAGCTTGATCTCGCTGCTCTACGTTAAGTCACTTGTATGAACAGAATGGTCTTTTCAGTGTATTTATATCCACATTCTTCTCCATGGGTGCTTGGAGAGCAGTGTGCTCTATGATAATAGTAGATGAGACCTCCAAATATGTCAAAGTATACAAGCATAGCTTCGCTTTGATGTAGTGGACGGACAATATAGTAGGTGGATAGAGATTTAAGAAGATTTATGTTTCTTTTAGAAGTAAGAAAGGACAAATTCACACCCCTACTCTCCAGTGGCAGATAAGGCAATCTTTTCAGGGACGGAAGTTTTTATACTGAAACACTGGGGATGTGGTGGAAGATTGGGGTGATTTTTAGGGGGCTCAAGTGAATCTCAGGGTATTTTATAGCATTTCATGTTTAAGAACAACTTTCTCTGAATTCAATCTGATTTCTCTCCATCTCACTGTAAGGCAAAATCAGGTAGTGCTTCTCTGCATGCATACTACTACGTATACATCCAACACATGCACACAAAAAAATCCAAAAACATTCGATTGTTCTTCCCTCTTATTATCCCAGGCTGTGCAGTTTTCATGCTTCTCAGGGTACGCCGAGCGTAATCCAACAGCTGTGCAATGAGGCGCATTTTTCATCCATTTTCAAATTTGCTAATAATCCCTGCAGTCCTGCTCCAATGTTGCGTGGCTCGATGGGTTATCCCTTTCATTAAACCCCAGAAAAGCAGTTTCAGCAATCCAGGCTATTTTAAGTCTCTCAGATCCCCCCCCCCCTCTCAGAGTATAGATGGCAGCAGAGATTACATAATTCAGTAAAGTGCTGTCAATCAGCTCCACCAATCCCTGATTAGAATCGGGTAATCTTCTCTCCAGAGTCACCAACGATGAGACGGGCCAGGGAAGGATGAACCTGTGTGATAATGAGAGATCATAAAAAATACAAATGATAAGTCTCACAGTTACTTTTTAACACAACACCACAGCGTTAACTGAGCTGCCGCACATGTAAAACAGGTTGTATAAGGCCTTTTGTCTGAAGTCTGATAAACTGCCTGAAGTAATGTTACTTGGTAATGTCTGCTGAGACCACAAGTATGAAAATGAAACAAATCTGGGGGTGTTCAGTTAGAAAAAAGTGAGGTCAAAGAAGTCTGTAGCCCGCCTAACTTGTGTAACACACTTGAATCCCCAAACTGACTGTAAATGGTCGAATTGCATTTTGGGTAATGATGGCACCAAGGAAGGAAGACAAGATACAAGGAAGATATGCATAGAATAAAAAAAAGACAATATCTCTGGATCTACTACACATAACTTCTTTCAAAAACTGTCTATCGTGAGTCCAACAATGTTACAGAAGTGTAATGCTGGATCAGTGGAGTACCCTTTGAACACTTGGTAGTATAGAAATATAAAGTACATCAAGTTTATTTAATAATAAAAGTGTTGAACAAAACAGGCAGGTTTAAATCTTTCTACTCTTTGTCTCGCAAATAGTTCAATCGATGCACATTGAGCAATTTCTACAATCAGTTGTCAACCATGCAGACATTGCTTGCTTTTCTCTAATTAAAGATTTGTTTGAACAATGGACATGGATTATTTTTTACAGCGTAGCCTGTCACCCAAATAAATAAGGTATTTTTATGAAAGTAAATGATTGTCATTCAATTTGTTCCTACTACTCCTTGTATTGTTAAATTAAGTCAAAGTATTTGATTAATCAGTCAACATACAAAATACGACTGGAAAAACCCTGCAAGCGTGTGCTTCATATACGGGCGGATCGAGAGCTAATCAAACCTCCGTTACTTCATGTGTTTAATGAGCTCCACTGAGCCACAGTTACATTACAGACTGCCACGCTACATGTAAGATGAAGTCAGTAACAAGCACCATTTTTCCTCTTTCTCACCTGTGCTTGAAGCGGCCCATAAGGCACCAGTTCTCCGTCCACAGTGAGTGTTCCCCGTGTAGACAGAGGCTGCAGCCTGAAGGCTCTGCAGGAAACGTGGCTAACGTACGGCGAGTTGACGGAGTGGTGAGTTCCTCTCTCCATGGCAAAGAACAGTCTCAGTAAGGTGGCTCTGGAGATTCCTGCCCGCACAAAGGTGAGGTGGATCAGCCCATCGTCAAACCTGGCCTGGGGTGCAGCATGGAGGTCGGCCCCCAGGTGGCTCTGATAAAGGGCCAGGACCAGGACAAAGTCCCCTTCAATGGTCACCCAGTCTCTGGTAGGAAGGGGTTGGTCAAGGGGGGGTAATAAGTCATCCCTCGGGAGATTTAAAGGCAATGAGAAGAAAGGACGGTTCTTAAGGGGTCCTGCTGGCTCAGCGATGTCAAAGTTAAAAGATGAGGACGGCGTGCGTATGGAAGGTGAAGGAGAGGTTGAATTTGGGGTGTTAGGACGTGGGACGAGGTAGGATGAGGAGTGTGGGGAGGCACATGAAGGGGAAGATGGGGGTGTGGGAGAAAGAGATAGAGAGAGTGAAGGGAGTTTAGGGGGGAGGGAGTTTGAGTGGGAGTGCTGGAGGAGGGAGAGGGGCCTTGGCCGGGAGGCGTTCTGGTTTTGGTCCAGGGTCTTGGGCTTGTAGGAGAAGGGAGAGTGACGAAAGGGGGAAGAGATGGTGAGAGACCGTTCACGGGCGACGTCCAGTGGGTAGGGTTCTTTCTGGTAGTAGGTTCCATTCAGATCCATGTCCTCCACCCCATATGAAGGACCACTACCTGAGTCGGCCTCCTGACTGAGCGGCTGGTTAAAGAGGGCGCTGGCGATCTGGCTAGAAGGGGCTGAATTCTTTCTTAGTGCCTGTCTGGCTTCCTGAGGGCAATCTTGATAAGTTAAACCCTCTTCATTTGCCTCTCGCCCCATGTCTAACCCGTAGCTCTCTCCGAGCTCTCGTGCATGCAGTACTCCCTCGCCCTCCACAGACCCACCACTGCCTTCGCCTTCCTTCCCCCTGTTGTCCTCGTCCATCTCACTGGAGTCTTGCTCTGCTCGTCCCTCTTCTTCCCTTTCATCCTTGATCCCCGCCAATCTTTCTGCCCTTCCCATTCTGCAGTCATCCCTTTCATTTGATTCTGAACTCGTCCCTGACCTCTCCTCCTCTGCTTCCATCTCAATTTCCCCCTCCCTTTCCCTCTCTCTGTCCTCTGCAAGGCTGCTTGCCCTCACCACACCAGTTCCTCCTCCCCTGGCTCTCTCCCTTCTTCTCTCCCTTTCTCTCTGCCTCTCCTCTTTTTCCCTCTCTCCTTCACCCCTCCGCAGGCTTCTCTGCTCACTGATGCCCATGTCAGAGCAGGTGCGATGGATGGGGGTTCGACAGAAGCCCTCCAGGCCTTCAGTGATACTGCGGGAGAGGGGTCTCCTTGGCGGAGGAGGTGTAGAATCTGGTGATGCGGTGACAATAGAGGGCGGCAGGTAGGACAGACGACCCTTGTAGGATCGAAGAGAAGCTATGCGCACCAGGGTGCCCAAGGTGAAGCGGGCTGACCCCAAGCCACGATACCTGGGGTAAAGTAAAAATAAGTAGTTGATAAAGAAAATCTGTCTTTGAGTGGAAATATGAACAAGATGAACAAAACAGTCAGTGATTGTCCTTGTAGTCAAAGACAGACGTTATTTTAAAACACACTCACCTCTCACTCTCAATGTCTACATCGGACACAAAGCCCCAGGCAACAGATAGGAAAGAGAACAGTCTTCTGGGTGTTGCATTACGTGGGTTGGAGGGAGGGCTTGTTGTCACGGAGATCACGTCCATGGGTCGGACACCGCCTCGACAGAGCAAAAAGCAGCAGTTTAAAAGGAGGGGCTCCCGAAGGCACATGTCATACCTGCAGGAGACATAAAAAGACAATTATCTCCTTTCAGTAAAGATAAAGAGAGAACTGTACAAACAAATCCATACAGATAAGATAAGGAGAAGTAAGAAAATAACCAGTTAGTTTGTGAGTTAGGTTTGTCTGACTTTGAGAAATTACGTTTGAAGTAATAAACACTATCATTATCTTTTCATTATTCTTTATGAAGTTGTTTTAGTTTATAAATGTTTGGGAATATTAACACAAACTACAAAACTGTTTGAAAGGTGACTCAATAAAATGTGTGATATGACAGAGCTTGCTTCATAAATAATTGTGTATGTTTAATGGTGTACAACAACCTATAAACATCAGATTATCAGAATAAGATAAGAACATCAGTTTGACAAAAGAAAAAGAATTGAGATTCAAAATGGTTACAATTGTTTTAACTGTTTTCATTAAGCAAATAATGGAAACAGCTAATAATAAAGTATGCCTACCCTGCATGGTGGTTGACGGAGCCAGCCAGTGCATTCCCAGAGCCACAGGGTAGAATGCCAACAGGTACTTTTATTGCTTGTTCCCAGTCAGGACGCTCCATCAGCCCATTAATTACCTACAGGAACATAAAACATATGAGTGGATACAGTTTAAGCTTTGATATCCCACTCGAACGAATTTCACCCATCTTGGCTGACCATCAAAAGCTTTACAAACCTCATGTAGCAGACCATCCCCAGAAATAATGATGATGCCATCCCACTCTGGGAGCGATATCTCTCGGATGAGCTCCCTGGCATGGTTCTGACGCTCTGAGACAGATCAAAAAGAACATCTGCTACAAATGTACATTTTATGTAAATGTAATATTGTTCTCATTATGCTGCCTTTGGCCATGGTGTGTTACCTGTCTGTATGAGGTTGTAGCTGATGTTTGCCTCTCTAATCATTGGCAGGATGTGGGTCTGACACCACTGCATTGCCTGGCCTCTCCCACTGAAGGGATTGACCAATAACAGTAGTCGCCTGGGACGAGGTAGCAGACTTCTTGAAAATTCTGTATGAATATGAAGGGAGAGAATGAATTAGTTTACCCAGTTTGTTTATTGTTACTGTCTTTTTTATTTAATTTTAGTTTACTTTATTTTATTATATTTTCATCATCTCCTTACTGTATTTCATTGTCTTCTACTCTCATCTTGTTAATGTTGGCCTTATTACTGCCTTTGCTTTGTCTGTCAAAGCACTTTGTAAACTCTGTTTTTAAAAAGGTGCTATATAAATACATTTACTATTAGTATTATTTTTATTATTATTATCATTATTACTGTCGAAAATAAGGGAAGGAACTGGAGGTATTGCATTGTCCAAGCCAGCCAACTGGAACGTAAGTTAAGCTGTTATAAACAGTGTTGCCCAACCCTGGACTTCGAGTGCGTCAAACCATTTGAAGCTCCTTTATTTCACCTGGATCACAGGATCTACTACACACCACACACAGACAGTGACACCGTTCCTAGACAGGGGGTCTATTTAAATTCAGATACAACTCTGTGATAAAAGACAACTATGACATTTTACTCCTTTTCTTCACTCTGAGGAATTCACTTCTTCTAAAACTCTAGGATTAAGTTAAAAAAAATAGATGCCACTGGAGTGGGGAAGGAGATGAAATTACTGCCCTCTTGGATAATCCTGGGTTATGCAACAAACAGTGAAGCACAAAGAACAAAAACAGAAAACCAAACTAACCAGTGCTATAACGTCCATCAGCATAAAAATGTGAAGAACAAAGATAGCATGTGAAACAGAAGGAACAGGAGTGATTTAGTAAGACAGCTGCGACAAAGAAATGAGGAAAAAAATGAAGGTTATGTGAGAATAGAGGAACAGAAATTAAGGGTCAAGCAGACCGCTAGAAGGAAATAATGTGTACTCTAACCGAGAATGAATGAGATACGAGCAGAGGAGGGACAAACTGAGGATTGGGAGGAAAATAAATATGACTGACGGTTTTATCTGTGTAGGGGAAGGAGACGTTGATGTTAAAGCTGAAGTCAGGAAAGCAAACTACGCAGAGAGAGTAGACATATTTGGGAGATAAAGATTAAGTCTGCGGTCGGAGGAAGGAGACAGGAAAAGATGGAAGATAATGGTCAAGTGTGCGATGTGTGGGCACTGGTGAGACAAAGGTAAACTTCACACACGACCGGTGAAAGTAAACACTAAGCGAGGCCGTGCTATCTGTTTGGTTATTGAGGCTAAGGAGGATACAGCTCATGAAAAGGGGGTGGCGAGCTGCAGCAGCCCTACCCTCTCTGTCTCCAAATTTATCACTGAATCCTATAGAGCGTGTGCAGGACAGATAAGGACATAAGAAAGGGCATGGAGTCATGTATAACAAACAAACAAACAAACAAAAAAATCCAAACTAACCACCCAGACTAATAAATATCACAGCCTCTTAGGGTGTTGTAGTATTAATCTCTCTTTGTTTTAAGCCAGATAGACCCTAACATGTGTAACTACTCTTGAGCTCTCAGTGTCAAAATGTGTGAGCCATACATACAAAGGGGACTTGGGTCACACTGACATTAAGCTATATTTAGCCAACATTTACAAAGGAGGCATAAATCAAAGCGGCACGAGACCACATTGTGTCGTTACTCGTAGCAAACAACAGGAATTAAAAACTTATTCATGGAGACAAACATTTAGACTGGCCAAAGTAAATCCTTTCAACACTGTTATCTACTGTAATCTACCAACAATGCCCTTATAATAAACTATTCACTAAAACACTTCATAAATGACCTGGGATTTGATAAAAATAGAGCTCAGTCAGTGCTTTAGGATTTGAGCAACATTGATTATCCATCTATAAAAAGGTTTTAAGTCTCTGAGAGTTGATTTTTATAACATACTGTCATGAACTAAAACAGGCGGAGAGTAAAGTAAATCTTAAAACTGATATAAAGTAGTCTGCAGTGTGGTAAAATAAACAACATTTATACTCAGCAGACTGCTACAACCACCGGGAGGGTCTTAAAACAAAAGGACACATGACCCACTCTCAGCTGACGAGCCACGACTTGTACAAATATACTGACCTGTTTCAGCAGTGACGGTCACGCCTCTGAGTAGACACTGCACAGCAGCCGACCACCTCTCGGCTTCAGCCCTGCTCTCTGCCAGATAGGCCCTCACCTGCCTGCGCCGGGACACCCCCTTCCTTCGTTTGCCTGGTGGGTACCAGTACAGCACCAGGAGAGGGGGCGCAGGGGCGCGAGGGCAGCTGCACCCCACCAGCTCTGATAAAGGCAGCAAGAGACGGGCTTCTTTCCCCGTCCGTGGCGACAGACGCTGGATATGTATGTGGGTGTGGGTGAGGGTCAAGGCATAGTTGGAGGCCGGAGCCGGAGTAGGGGAGGCAGCAGGGGAGAGGCCCCCTGGACCACCAGGGCTGTTGGGGCAGCTGTTATTGTTGCTGTTACTGCCCGACCCCCAGCTAGCAAACTGGCCATGAAGGAGGGCTTCTGCTGGGCAAAGTGTTGAAGTGTCTGGGGATCGCATCCTCTCTGCTGACGTGGACGAGGGTCACCAGGAAAAATTCAGTCTAACAAGCGGGGTAGTTCGACGGTTAGAAGCTTGAAGAGTGAAACTTAGCAGCTCTTCCGAGATTTGCAGGGAAAATCAAACTGTGTGTCCTAATATCAGTTTGAGAACTTCATCCCTGAAATCTCCTCAAAATCATTATTCTTCAGTGCTTGAATTCAAGAGATAATATCACAAAGTTTGCTGAGTTTCTGTCCCCATCTGTCCATTTCAGAAAAGAAAAAAAAAATGCTTCCAGTTCAAAGGTGCTTTTGTTACTGTACTTATCCAGTGAAGATGGGAACTGCTTAACACCAGTCCTTTTGTCACAGTTAGAAATCTCCCATGACAGTTTGATCTGAAGAGTCGTCAGCTTCTACAGTTTACTGCCAGTTGAAAAGTGGACAGGCGACACGTCAACATATTCAAAGACAACAAGACCTTAAAAACTGAATTTGCCACTGTGAGATCAGTCATTTAAAACAAGAGTGTTCTTCACAAAGTTTGCATAAGTAAAAAATAAGTTTACATTAAAACTTAAAGCCGCCTACTTCGAAAACAATGTAAGGCAGCTGAGCAGCTACAACATCAACAATAACTCTTTAAATAATTACACAAATGGACGAAAATCAAATTTTAAGTTGCATTGAAAAACTGAATAAGACAAACAAACACACCTTGCGTGAACAAGGAGGCTACAACAATTAAATTAAATTAATGAACAAGTAAAGATTTCCGTAGAATATGTTGCATGTTAAGTGCTGGCCAAAATGTAATTAATGCCACAAAGATATGATAAGTGCAGGCTTTTTTCAAGACCTTTGATACCTCTACTGCTATCTCAGTGATGTGTAAGAGGCAGACAGGGAGTGACTAGACCAGTCCTGTAGACAGTAGTGTGATACATTTAAGTTTCATCTAAACAAATCGCACCTGCTTAACTTTGTTGTTTGTTCTCCACAAGAGGAAAATGAACACTGAGATGGACAAGTGGAGACTCGACAACGAAAAAACAAACACAGAAACAAAACAAAAGACAAACAAGGAGACGGTTCCAGGAGGGTCCTTGATTTATGTCATGGTAAAGTCCTTGAGCCGAGCCTCACGTTCCCTCCCATAGATCTCTGTTCCTGTGTGAAGACAATGAAGAAATTGACACTTATAGAGGAATGTGTCTCTAATTCACTTTGATTTCTGTCTCACGTTTGCGTAATCAGAATAAAACAAGTACAGAGGAAGTATAAGCAACGGCAAAAGTTTCATGATAAGCAGAAGAGATTGTGGGTACGAGATGAAGCAATACAAGATCCATCATGCCCCTTGACCGTAGGTGCGTCTTTGCTGAGGCACATAATGACTCAGAGTCACACATCCTCCGCCGCCTTGCTGAGACACCACATTATTTTGGATGAAAGGTTGTCTGAGGATGACCACAAGTGCTTCGTCATTTTTCATTTTCAGGGCTTTTTGCACACTCAGACACAGTGTCTCTTTCACAATTTTAATCTAGGACTGAGATTTTGTAAATTGCTGGATTTAATTATACCGGATTTGAGTTGTTTCGCAATAGCCTTAAACAGTCAAAACAATATTAATACATTTTACCAAGGCTGCATCCAACAATAATTTTCATTTGTGATTCGTCCGTCAATCATTTTCTCGATCAATGAATAAGTTGTTTGTTCCATAAAATGTCAGAAAATTGTGAAACAATGTTGATCAGTGTGTCCCAGAGCCCAAAGTGACGTCCTCAAATGTCTTTTGTCCATGACAGTCCACAATCCCAAGATATTCAGTTTAATGACTAAATAAAAGATAAAATATTCATCTTTTTTTGAATGATGAATAATTATCAAAATAGTTGGTGAATAATAGTTTATTTATTTATTTACTAAGTAATGGACTGTTTCAGCTTTACATTTTATTCAATGGAAATGTGTTCATATAAAGTCAGATTACAACATAATAATCGCTATAACTTCATATGACATTATTATATATGTACACTACAGAAATATAGTGTCTGACAACAAGTTTGAAAAGTCTTTTCACTGGTCCAACAACTAAGAAAGTGACTTTGACAAGCTAGTTAGATGTTTTCTAAAGCTGTACATGCCTATCTGTATGACAATAAAGGGGAATATATCAGTATCATATAATTGTAGGTACACAGATGATAGGTTACAGTATTGTTAAAGCTCCAACTCACCAGAGTCCAGTTGATTAGACTTTCTACTTCAGACCTCAAGTGCGTCAAAGTACAACTGGACTATCACCGTGGGACTGTAGCTAATCCACTAAATTAATAAAACTGGTCATCTCGCTTTCATGTTTTACAGCCAGGAAACATTATGTAAGCTGTGGGGCAGACAAAATCAATACTTGGCTGATGTCCTTCTTTGATAACACCAACTCTAAAACGGACTTCACTGTGATGCCCATTGTTGCACCTTACGTCCTTGAAAACGCAGGGCGGGGACAGAAATAATAATATCTGCAGGCTAATTTTGTCTCCACACAGTGAGGCTGCTGCTGAGTAACCTACCCAGGTATTTTGGGGGAACTTTCTGGTAGCTTACACTTTGAACTTAAGACCATTTACTACACAAAGGGGCATTGTTATACACGTAAGATCAGCGTTAACTGTTTATCTAGGAAACCAACCCCAGAGACGTGAACTATGTTTCACCAACTTGACCCGGTGTTATGTCGAAGTCTGTTCCCCTGTCGATGTGTCCCCCTTTCCTCCATAACCCCAAACCCGTCGTCTTTTGGAGGTGCTTACCCTAAACACAAGCTTACCTTAACCAAGGCAGCTAACTGTAACCATAATCTAACCCAACTTTAACCGGAGGGGGACATTATTGGAGGGGTAACCAACTTCGACACAACACCGGTGACGTTAGCCGGCTAACTCACTTGAGCTAACCCTTAGCTGTAGTTACAGTAAATAACACACCCGAGCTGATGAACCACTTTCATTAACATTCTAAAATAATTGTCAAGAATCAGATGAAGTTTAGAGTCGCTGTGAATTAATCCTAAAGCTAAATTAACTACTGATAGCCAAGGTTAGCTGATGTTGTGAGGCTACTGTAAACTGACAGGCGCAACACCGCGTTGTGTCAGCTACCACTGGCTAATACTGGACGCTAACTTCATATTAACTTCCTACACTATTAACACTTTATTCCTCTTAGTGTTACCACACAGAAAAGCTCCAGCTCAACTATGTTAAGCCTCATTTATTATTTGGTTATATAAAGTGCCCAAGTTAGCGCAGATAGCGTTTACATGGCAACGTTAGCTACTCATGATGCGAATCTATAACGCAGGGACGTAATGTTGTTAACTGGGAACTTTGTGGTTTTCAGCACCGGACTAGGCTAAGCTAAAAATGAATATAATAAAACAAAGCAGAAAAACTAAATGTTACCTCATCTTGCCTCCCCTCTCACGACGACAGACGGTCGCTTGCTCTGAGTGCTGTGTCGGTGCAGGAAGTGTCTGGAGACGCAGCAGCAGCAGCTTTGAGCGGCGGAGAGGAAACCCAATGGCGATAAGGAAAACATTGCAACACCCACCGACATTCTCCAATCATTGACAGACCATCACTTCCTGGCCAAGTAATTTTTTTTTTCCATGAACAGGTTTTTTGTTTTTTTTAAATACCAAACACAAAAACATCAGTGAGAGCTTTTAAAAAAAAAAAAAAAAAAAAAAAAAAAAGTATAGGGTGCTAAAACATAGCAGTGCCAGTTCTCTCCAGTGCTCTTTAATTCAGCTCATCTGCTTCAAATCACTTCAGTCTAGTTCAAAATTTGTGTGGCTCTGCCAGCAATAAAACACAAGAGAAACTCTTTTTTTGTACAGCCAATCTTTTTTATTTGTATCAGATTGCATTGGAAAACAAAGAGACTAGTTCTTGTAAGCACGGCTGGCTCTGCGGCCACGGGCTCTCTCGAACTTCCTGCCCTTGGAGCGGATGTAGGGCCTAGAGGAGAGAGAAAGAAAATAGTTTAGTATAGTATGATGGCATCACACAACAAACATCTAAACACATCACTGCCTAACAATGACCCGAGAGCCAACCTAGCACTCACTACATCTCTAAAAATGGTAAAAACCATCAACATTTCCCTCCTACCTGAGTGCTACCTACTCATTTAAAGTGTGTATTATGACAAAGTATTGGCACTTGAATACAATAGTCATTGTTCCTGTTATTAGGAACACTTGGGCCCCCCCCGCCCCCCACAACTATGACGCATCAAAATATCTGCTGTAAAAAAAGACCCAACTTATCCAAACCTGTGCAAATTAAGTTTAACCTTAATGATAAATGACACTCAAAGGTTATCAGAATTTAAAAGAATATCAGCATAACAGGATATACCCTGTTAATTTAAATTTTTTGTCTCCAAGTTTGCAATATAAGTTGCTTTTAGTTAGACTTTAATACACACTTTGAAGAAATCGAGAGATTTATCCAATTATTTACACCTGTGATTTTCTGTATTACTTGATAATTAAGAACATATATATATATATATTTTTAAAAAATACATCTTTGCTCAGGAAATTAAAGCTTTGGTCTCATCACATGAAGTAAAATCTATATCAAAAGAACTGAGTGATTTAAGCGATGTATAATTTGCTGTGTAGTACAAGAATTAGGCTAATACCTGTTATGGAAAATTAGCCAATAAAAGTTATCTATATTACCAATCATATTGATGAGAATATAAGATAACCACAGCAACACTATCCCCCCTCCTCCCATTTACAATCTTTTAGAAAATAAAAATACTGTTTAAAACAAGCAAAGATATACCATAAAACATTTCAAATATGGAGATACATTTAAATAAGTCATCACTAAAAATATAAAAATAACTTGAACAAAGTTATTATTTAACACGTCAAACCACATCCTGCTGATAGGAGAATCAGATAGACAGAAAAACAAGGAGCAAGATGGAGGAGAGGAACTACACCCGATAAGAGAGTGTGACAAGAGCTACAGAGTCAGAAGAAGAGTGATGAAAGTAAAATGAATTATATCCAATCTGTAAATACAACCCCATTCAAGTATAATATTCAACAGACAGTCATTTGTCTTATATCTGGGTAAATTTGGTAGCCTGACAATCAGACTGATGAAAATACTGGTACAACAATATAATTTGTATGGATTGCCTTAATAAAAACATTTTGTCCTGCATCTAAAAAAGAAAGAAAAAAAACCCCAGTACAAAACAACTATTCACATACTTGGTGTGGCTGTGAGGGGTTCCAGGGGCCTTTCCGAAGTGTCTGTACACCTCTCTGCCTTTACGGGGACCTGGGGAACAAAAAAGTAAGACAAACTGGTTAGAAACACTATACAGCAGCTTAAAAAAACAAAACGTATCAGAATGTATTAAAGTCCAACAAGAACTCGACATAAGACAGACCTTATGCACAGGCTAAGCTATGAGTGACTGACAATGTTTCACTCACTGTATAATACAATTCATGACCATGTTTTTGGCATTTAAAAAAAATATTGTATCACCAAGTGTGAAAAGTGAGGTGCATTTCCATCTTATGCATTTATTTCCCCTGCAGGTTAAACATTTTACAGTTCCACATGTTTAATGATTCATGACATGACACTACAGCGCTACTAAATTTGCATTTGGCCTCAGGATAACAATGTTTTGACAGCACACCACACAATGCTTCATACACAATACTGACACCAGATGCCTCTCCCCCTCTAATACAAGAGATGGATTTACTTACTGAAAACCAGAACTTACTAACCTGCACAAAACCAGTGTTGGCAGGTAGTTTTAGGCATTTATTAATATTCTAGTTACATAAAAAGGTTTTAACAGCCTGTAATTCATCAGATAAAACAGTCATCTGGATCTCTGAATTTTGACAAATATGGGCACACTGTGCATAACAAATTGACTGAGCTGCGCAGGTACAGATAATTATTGTTAAATATGAAAATTGGTAATGAACTGCCAGCATTGAGGCAAAGATAAAGATGAAAACTTCAACCAGTATTAACTGTAGCATTAAAACATAATAGGGTTCCTTGCGTGCAAGAGCACACATGTTATTTGCCTCCTAAAAGCAACCAAAAACTTGCCAGTGTGCAATTAAAATAGTAACCTGTTTCTAAGGAAGTTCCTGTTCTTAAACCATAGTGCCAAGCAAACCCAAGACCACATTAGTATCAGGTGCAGTTTCTATCAGGTTATCTGCTGAAAAATAGTCTTGAAAATGAGCAAAGCAAATATTTAGGACTGGCAAAGTATCACTAAAGGGATGAAAAGGAACATTGTACTTGCAGCAGTGTGTTCTTGTATCCAAATAAATACAAAGTCTGAGCAAAACTGAGATAAGTCTGTTCTCACAAGAGTACAGCAGACCAGTAAAGATTTGGACACAGGGCACAATACAGAAAAAGCCTTTTGTGCTCACTACAGAGACTGTCCTCTTACTGCACCATCACCCCAAATGATCTGTTAAAAATATGCCATCCTTTGTTTAAAAAAATACAATTACTGACCAGCTACACATTAAAAAAAGGGTTTTAAAGTAATCCTCTCATTGCAAAGCATGTTAATGTGATGGAAAATGTGCCTGCTTGACCACAACAAGTTGTATCTACTCTAAATACATCGTGTTGTGTTGTAATTTGAGTGTACACGTATAGTTACCTGACAGCAGCACTGTGCCCTGTCCTTTGGGAGAAGCCAAAGCCAGCTGGTCAAAGGTCATCACCTGACCTCCTGCCTTCAGGATCCTGCGGCGGGCACCGTCAGTTACCTTAAGAGCACAGATCTGTGGGACAAATAAACACGTGTCAACACATTAATAATGTTACAGTGAAATCTTCAGTAGAATGAATGAGAAGTTTAGGGGGGAAAAAAAAAACTTAACAGGTGAATTTTCTTATTGAAAATGAAGTCTTACCTTGAGCTTGGGGATTTCCTGAATCCTGACATCATCAGTGACTGTTCCCACAACAACAGCGATTCTGTTCTCACGGCCGGGCATCCTCATCTTACGGATCTGGGAAAAGGAGGGGAAGGCACATATGAAGTGAAAATGTCTGACCCAACTGACCACAGGACTACCACATCAGGTTTCCAACATTCCCCTGCTTTCACAGTTCAGACATGTGGTACATATGAAATATGATATGTGCAATACATTTCACTCTTTACTGTATCTGAACAGGCTGTAGTTATATACTGTAGACAACCACCACTACTATATGTATATACCGTCACTTTATTTTACCACCTTATTATCTCAACTCCTTGTACTTTTCATTTGTTCATACTATTTGTATCCTGTTGCCAAGATTGCTGTTATTTTGTGTAAGTAGACAAAGCCATGAAACTGGAGTCAAATTCAATGTATTTTTAAGTATAGTTTGCCAATAAAGATGATTCTGATGAAGTAAGTTGTTTGGCTGGCTTGACATCAATACCTTGGTGTCAACTAATACATTTGTAATTCGATCCACAGCCTTTACCTCAAAACTAAAATATATGATCCAATTAATTTCATACATTTCTAGAGTTCAGCACTGAGGCAATAAAACCTCACTGGAGCCAGATGCGCTGATCCCATTTTTACTCTACAGATATTTCAAACCCAAATTTTGAAAATCTGTATCCCTCACTTAAATTGATACATTTGAAGGGAGATGTTTCGATAATACTTGGTATCAATTTATTACAGTCAATACCTTAAAAAGGTATCAAGTGCCAATACCCAACCCTAAATCTAATATGTGCCATTTTTTCCATAATGTGTATCCCTCACAGTGTGGAGCTCATCTTTGATACAAGGTACCATAAGATCACAGTTTGTTATAGTACTTATTAAAATCAGCAACCCGTTTTAACTGACTGAATGTAATTGATATCATAAACACCAAATTTTAATACAATAGCGAAATAACTGGATCTGTCAGATCAGTATCGCACTTAACTGCATTTACACCTGGAAAAGGACCATGTGCTACACGCTACAGCTACATCACACAGTAAATCTGCTCAGACACAGGGAAGGATTAATTAACGCTCGAGACAGGATGGGGGGAGAAATGAGACTTACCAGGCGAGAGATGGAGATGGGGGGCCTGTTGGTCCTGCTCATGAAGAGCCTCCTCAGGACAACCTTGTTGAAGGAAGCATTAGAGCGGCGAGCCAGGAACCTGTACAACTGTAGGGACACAGTAATACCATTAAGATCAAATTATAAGCAACCAGATAGGTTACTGTTAAAGTTACCAACTGAATCACATGTGACAAATGTGTACAGGAAGTCGACCATTTCTGAAACATATTTACCTTAACCAGGAGCCTCAGGTAGATATCCTGACTCTTTGGCTCTTTCCTGTGCACCTTGCGGTCCTTGTTGTGTCTGATGTCGACTCCCTTTAGGAAAAAACACACTAATTAGTATGTTATAGACTTCAAATTAGACTTATATTGCATCCTAGCTTGATTACTTAGTATGTAAGGCTGCTCCTTTAATATACACTCACATTTTATGCTGACAAAATCTACAACTTACGATAGGCTTTATTTAGTATAACTTGAGCTATAAGTAACAATGAGGTGCGTCTTTTAGTATTTGTGGCAGATCAGCATGCACTAAGTTAAGAGGCCAGTTCACACGTTGACACTCACGATGAGCAATGCACACAAGCAAGGCTAAGTTTAACACTTTATAACACGCTTAAATACAAGGGAATAAAAGTTTATGGTTTGACACAATATTCCGCTTTTACAGACAGTATCACAGCTCGTTTTCTGGTCAACTTAAACGCGTGAAGCATCTGCCTGGACCGCATTAATGTCGGCACCGAACAAGGTGAGCTAATATTGTTAACATGGTCAAATAATACCAAATCATGACGGCACAGTAACACAAACTACATTTAGCATCAGTCAATGTTTCAATCTTGAAGATATGTGTGTGTAATTCAGAGGATGATCGTGGATACTCAGGTTAAACAT
The DNA here is from genome assembly GCF_963691925.1 of Scomber scombrus. NCBI lineage: Eukaryota > Metazoa > Chordata > Actinopteri > Scombriformes > Scombridae > Scomber > Scomber scombrus. The sequence continues at coordinate 18,764,006 of NC_084976.1, read as the reverse complement.
GGTTTTAGATTTCTGCTAGCTGCACCTACCATCTTGGACTCGGAACGAAAAGGGAAAAGGAAGAGCGGACGTCTCGCGATAAAGAGTGCGATGAAATCTCGGGCGTCTGATTGGCTACAGAGCATGCGCCTTCCGGCAGGCTGACGTCACCACAACCGGGTTGATTTTTAGGATGTCGCCTCTACCGTCAGAGAGGACTAATAAATTATTTATTTATCATTTATATACCTGTATTAAATCTACAAATAAAGAAGTATGTCTCAACCAAATTCATTCCAATTTATTACCACAGGTCTTACACGTTTTATGGAAATTATGGTCAATAGACCTCATTTAGCCTAAATGAAAATTATAAATAATTATATTACATTTAAGATCAAAGGGAAAATATGTTAGTATGGATTATCAAAAACAGATGAAGTTTAGTCAGGATACTGTGTAGGAACCATTTCAAATATTTGAATGGCAGCACCTAATCAAATCTGATCAAAACTGACCAGGTCCGGTTTGGTTTTATAAAGCATAAAGTACAAATTATCACCCAATTCAATGAAAGCAGTGATGATTATACTTGCAAAGAATATAATATGGAACCATCCATGTGATTTCTCAGGCAATTAGATTAAATAAATCCATATTTCTGATACAAAACATTTCTTTTTACAATGGATCAAATTTGAACATAAAATGCGAAATATTATGATTGCTTTTTTATTATTAAAGGGTGCCTATACTTTACTGTTGCTGTAACATGTAACATGTTTTTAATAAAAGTAACAGTTCTTTGTGAAGATTAATGTTGGTTTTCTTTTTGTTTGTGAGATATCTGTCCCCATCCCAAAACAATGGAGGTGAATCGAATCTGGTCTATGGTGCTCAAAACAGTTAATAAAAATGTCAAATATATTATTAAAAAATAATATGGACAATCCACATTTTTCAGTTTTCAGTAAATGACTGTCCTGAAGAAACACCCCAATAAAAACTGTTGACAGAAAGATGTGTGCAGATGTAAATTTTTCTTCCTTTCTAAGCTTCATTCAGTAACTAATTTATACATGAATTGCATTATCATACATAATACAGTGTATAGATAAACAATATTCTACACCATGAGGGAAGATAATATTATGATAATATATTTTTTAAAGTTGCTTTTTATTTGACACATGAATTAAGTTGCTGCACCAATCCAAACACACACAATAAGAAATAAATGTCTCATTGGAAAACATCTTTATGGCAGTTTCCAAAAACAATAATATGAATTACTTTAATTTAGGCCCTTTGAAGGAGCTGGGGAAAAAAAAAAAAAAAAAAAATAAAAATAAAAATATATATATATATATATATATATATATATATATATATATATAATGACCAGTATGCTTGCAAATTGATTTGAACCAACATTAAATAAAATGATGATACAAAAGTTATTTCCAAAACAAATGTATTTATTCAATAATAAATACAGATTTCAGAGTGATGGTAAAAAAAAAAAGAAGTTCAGTCTGAGGATGTAAACGACAAAAGAAGTTACTTCACAGTTTTACATTTATTTTTTCACTGGCTGGACACAACAGGACATTGCAGTTATGTGACATGTGCAGTATTCATTCAATTCATTCAGCTAACCAAGTTATTCCTCTGTATGATACTGAAATAAGGTGACAGTTAAGTAAGGATTGTTCTCTAAACCTCCAAAAATTGATGTTGATTACACCAACAGAAATATCTGCAGGATTAAACTCAGGCACTTTTGCATCATTGTTATTCAGTTTTGCCTACAGTGTGTTACCAATTCAGACCTTTGAGACGTGACCTTTCTCTTATTTAGGAAGCCTCCCTCAAGTTATTTTTGAATGATTTTAACACAAAAAACACACCATTTTTTTACACTGAAATCACAGTCATTGGATCCAAAACTTGTGATGTTGAGAATCTTGAACTTATTCATGTTTGTGGTCATGCTGCTGTCTGAGGTGACACAGGTAGATTGTGAAAGTCAGAGCAATGCCTCCCAGAAACACAGTCCGCGCCACTGGAGGGACCAGAGCAAAGTTCACTGCCTGAGATGGAGGTAAAGATGAAAAGAAAAGATGTCATTCTGGATCTATTCCTGTCTTCCTGTGTGGGCGGCCATACAACGACCAATGATGGAATATACAAGAATATCTTACCTGCATTGTTGACCAATACACCACACCAGTCTATAGAGAGGAACAGATAAACAGATACAGAGACAGAAAAACTTTTTACAATATATTTTGGGAGAGTTTAAAATAATAACAATAATACTTGCACCTTTGAATGTGATAAAACACAAATGACAGTCAACAAATAAAATAACAAAACAGTGCCCCAGCCATTATCATCATGTAATCTAAGGACAACATATTTATATTTTATACCTTGTAAGAAGTCCAGAATTTTTGCCTCCAGTCTTCAAGTAGGTCGTCTTTGCTTTCCAGTAAACTTAAACCTAAAAGATAGAAGAGCTCATAAACATTTGAATGAGACTTTGTTGGATCCATCAGTAGAAACAGGTGTAAACAAGTATTGTTCACTGTTCGAATTGTAGTTCAGATCACAACATTTCCAACATTGTCAGGTCAAGTCAAGCCAATTTTGATAGCATGAAATCACAACAGAAGTTATCTCAGAGCACTTTTCACATAGATCAGGTCTAGACAGTATTTACAGAGACATGAGCAAGCACTCATTTATTTTAGGACACTTTACAGAGGATGGTGCAATTAAGAACAAATTATAAGAAAAAAACAGAAAAGTGTTCAGTTGGTAATTTATTATATTTGTGTTCATATGTAATTGTTCATTTGCAATAATTCTCAATAAATTAGACTCATAACAATTCTTTAATTGACAGAAAATGCTAATATGTAGGGTTTTTTGTGTCAAACTACATATTAGCATATTAAGTGCTTTCTTAGAAAACTCTATAATTAGTACATTTTACATTTACTACCAAATTACATAACCCTTTCACAGAAATGTCCTAAGAATTAACAGTTAAGCAGCTACTTTTAGGAAATCATTGAAAAAATATGAATTTCTTTTTCAATTATTTTCATTTGTTTAACAGTTGTTTGACATACAAAACTACACACTGAAAACTAAGTCTTTTTTTAACCCTTTAACTGCAAATTAAAGGGTACTTAAGAACTAAACCAACTTTTTTCCCTTCATAATTATTACCAAATTGCAACACCCTCTCTGTTAAATGTCCTAAAAATTAATTGTAAAATACCTGCAAATTACTCAGACAATTTCCAGGAAATTAGTATAATTAAAGATGTTCTGGAGCTACGTAAAGGGAGAGTTGAAGAGGTTGTTTTTTTCAATGAGACCCAAAAAGAATCACACATCAAATAAGCACGACAACATATTTAAATAGGCTTTGTAATGCACTTACCAATATAAAAGGCACTGATGGTGAGAGGAGCTGCAATCAGCTGATCCACCACAACTTTCCCTGTCACTGCCTTGACGCCGCCCCCTGGCAGCATCCTCTCCAGGCCTCTGAGCCAGTGGTAGTTGAAGTTGGCATGGAAACAGAAGCCGACAGTCGCCACGCGGGCCGTCTGACACCAGTCAATGCCAGCTGAGCCCTCTGATGTGGGGCCTGCAGCAGATTTCCCACCAAGCACACTCTGCTGTATGAGGTCAGCAGAGGCGAACAACGTTGTGTATCCCACCACGTTGCTGATGTAGGGGTAAGCCTTGAACGCAGCCCAGGCTCGGTTCATGGTGAAAAACCTGATCAGAGAGAGAATTCAGTTCAAGAAATGATACTGAAAAACTGTGGTTTTTTTCAGGTGAATTCATTTGGAATTAATCTTCTGGGTGCCAGTGCTAACACTGACATGTTTAAGTGAGGAAGGTTTTAAAATAAATAATCAAACTGAGTAATGTCTTTTATCCTAAAAGCACTCAAACCTACCTTTCAGCGTGACTCCACTCACACTTTTCCTAAATTTCCAAAGCCGTACAGACACAAACTGTTTTCTGATTGGTTCTGTTGGACGAGGAGGAGCTGATGTGAATCTACTTGTGAGGGAGGTCTTCTCAGAGGGTCAAAGTTCGGCCACTGTTGGAGAGAACGTGTGATAAGACGTTTTATCAGCCTGCTGGAGAAGAAGCTGAGAAAATACCACATGTGAGGACTGATTCAGAAGTGACCAACAAAGCAATAACACACTGCAGACAGTAGAGAGGCTATGAAGAACACAACTTATAAACTGTATATACCATGTAATGCAGAGTTATTTCTTCTCATGTCTGTGAAACACACATTAAACAGAAAATGTCACTTACCACACATTTCTCTCATTGAGTGCAGTGTGTTAGCTGTGCAGCTCACTGGTCAGAGGCACATGTGGTGTCACTATAAATAGATGTCTCCTGCAGCAGTGCTTCCTTACTTTGAGTAAAGTGGCACAAGATGCATTTAGGAGAATTTTTCTATATTTGAATTAAGGATAGAGGGTGTTGTAAGCGATGCTGTACAGATTGTAAAGTCCATCATAAATGTGTGTTTATGGGTCTTGTTTTGGACATTTTAATTGTATTAGTTTAGAGAAAGAATATAGGTAAGTTAGGTGCAAAAAAGGGGTGTAAGAATAAAATCTCACTAACATCTGAAAACATGGACCAAAAAATAAACACATAATTAGACATGTATCATGTATCACAATTACTTGTTCATTGTTCATTGTATTTGAACTGTCCCAACTGAGGATGTCAAACCCACAATGCTGTGTATGCAGGTTCAAATGTCATGGTAACATCCATGCTGCATTGATTTCACAGTAACGTTATATAGTGTGTACAGTATTATAGTGTGGAGTATAGAAGTTAAATGTTGTAAAGTGATAAAAGTGTAAATTATTGAGATATATTACAGTTAAATCTTGTGAAATAATTTACAGTGCTGTTAAATATTTTGATTATATGAATACATTAATTAATTGCTCAACGTAGCTCATTTGAATGGATTATTTAAATTTGAATTTGATTATTTGTGTATATGTATTCATATCGTATATGTATGTATATGATTAATTAATGATTTCTGTTATTACCAGACATTACCTCACATTTTACATAAAACTACAGTTGAATCTGTACATATACAATAAATTACCATTGAAAAAACACTATTAATGTAAAATTACTTTTTTTTATAGTGTAGAGCTGCAGGGATTAGTCAAGTAATCAATTAGTCAATCAGCAAAATATTCTGCAATTGTCTTGCTCATCAAATAATTATTTTAATCATTTTTAAGGGAAAATGCCAACAATCATTTTGTGTGTTTTGCATGATAGTAAACTGATTATCTATCAATTATGGACTGTTGAAAACATTTGAAGACATCATCTTGGGCTTTATGCTTTATAATAATACGTAGTTTCAACCCTAATTAAAACCACACATTAAGCTTTTTGGAGACGTTGACTCCTATTACATATTTCAACCTTCCTGCAGATGGAACTAATATCTGCTCATTCACTATAATCTCCTACCAGATTATCAAAATGATTATTTTGACCCTCCATGCTATAGATTATATTTGCACACATACACAATTCAATTCAATTCAATTCAATTCAATTCAATTCAATTCAATTCAATTCAATTCAATTCAATTCAATTCAATTCAATTCAATTCAATTCAATTCAATTCAATATACTTTATTTGTCCCCGAGGGGGCACTTTAAAAGGCATGAGGAGCAGCATCTGACAAATACTCACACCCAAAAAACCCCAAAACCTAATACTTATCGTCTTAATGTTATAGATAGTGTCACTGTTTAGAGCAAGTAACACATTGGATGAACCAAAATTTCCTTCAATTAAATCAGGACAAAACTGAGGTAATTGTTTTTGGCAATAAAGAGAAGAGGATTGCTGTCAGTAAACATCTTGAGTCACTCTCTCTAAAAACTAGCGACCAAGTCCGAACCCTTGGCGTGCTGATAGACTCAGATCTGACCTTCAGCAGTCATATCAAATCAATCACCAAAACAGCCTTCTATCAGCTTAAGAACATATCCAGAGTGAAGGGATTTATGTCTCAAACAGACCAGGAGAAGTTGATTCATGCTTTCATCTCCAGTAGACTCGACTACTGTAACGGTCTTCTGACTGGACTCCCACAAAAAAGCATTAAACAACTGCAGCTCATTCAGAACGCTGCAGCTCGAGTTTTGACCAGAACAAAGAGATCAGAGCACATTACTCCAGTTCTAAAGTCTTTACACTGGCTCCCAGTCAGCTATAGAATAGATTTTAAAGTTATGCTACTGGTCTACAAATCACTGAATGGTTAGGTCCAGAATACATGAATGACATGTTAGTAGAATATAAACCCAGTAGAGCTCTGAGATCTACTGACTCAGGTCAGATAGTGGAGCCCAGAGTTCAGACTAAACATGGTGAAGCAGCTTTTAGCTGTTATGCTGCACACAACTGGAACAAACTACCAGCAGAACTGAAATCAGCCCCAACTGTGAATAATTTTAAATCCAGGTTAAAAACACTTCTCTTCTCCTGTGCTTATGATTGAGCTCTTTTAAAGCACTTTAAATTTTAATCTTTCATTTGCACTCTGTCCTTTTAACGATTTTAAAGCAAATCATTATTTTATGCTGCAAACTTATTTTTAATGCTCTATTATAGTATTTTATTTCTCTCTCTTTCTATGTTTCTGTACTTTGTTGTTTTTATTATCAGTGTGTGTGTGTGTGTGTGTGTGTGTGTGTGTGTGTGTGTGTGTGTGTGTGTGTGTGTGTGGGGGGGGGGTTAGATATATCTTGCCTAGATATATCTAACTCTCTTGTCTTCAATGTATTTTTCTTGGTATTTAAAAAACAAAAACAAAACAAAATTTAAAAGCAAAAAATATAAGATATAACTTAACATTTTTATTTCTCACTGTTTGTCTCGGCTTTGTGAAAAGGACAGCCTATTCACCCACCTGCTGCCATAGATATGTAAAACTCTGCACTTGGAAGGTGTGCTATTGAATTGCAAAGGTCAATTAAAGCCACTAGCAACCATCTTAGCTCTTCCTTCTGAGAATGTGATAATTAGGGCCAGAGTTTAAGCTGATCAATTAAGGGCTTGTTAACTGCCTCAACTGGTGCGTTTGTGTATCTCAGTATTTAACAAGCTGCCTTTAGTGCTGAACACAATAGAGACGTGTGCTCACACCTCGAGCGGTTGACTTCTCAGATAATTGCCTCTTTCTTTTCAGGGCCTCTCATCGTGTCTCACTTCCTTTCCCTCTATCAATTTGTCGAGTTGGATTCTTTTCATACTGCTGGTAAAAAGGGGGGGGGGGTGCATTTGCACTGAGCGCTGATGTCACTTGACTTAATTTGGCACAGGGACCCACAGTACACACACACACACACACACACATACACACACACATATACAATAACAATTATATTAGTAAATCTCTTTCTCTGAAGCAGCCCATCTCCCTCAAGCTGAGTCCTCAGTACAGTTTGTTGGAAGATACGAAGACACACAGCAGCCTGAACAGGATAAAGGTAAGAATTATTTTTCTTTTAAGCTAAACAGAGTAAAACAGGACTAAATACACCGGACAGCTGTCATGTTTCCAATTGATCAATGCTCTGCTTAATTATAGGCATTAAATGTGACACAAATCTAATTGAAAACTGTTATTTTCTCATATCAAATAACATAGCATTTTAAATGCATTGGTCTATTTACACAAGAGCTCCCTTGCTGCTGTTTCATTTGATTTTAACACCATTGTAACGCTGCGGATTGAAATCATGTAGAGTAACCAGGTCAATGATTTAGACAGAAATCATTAATGAACACTTACGTTTGATTATATTTGACAGACTCACAAGCGCACAATCAAACATTATAGGACAGTGACTCAAAAGAGCTGCTGTAAATTTCTCAAGAAGCTGACCAGGTGACAGTGCAAGAAAGAGCGCTGGAAAGAAGTTCTTTTTTTATTTTTAAATTAAAGTAAGAAAAGACTTGAAGTAGAAAAGTGCATAAGAAATACCATAAGCAAAGATAGTAAGGAAATGGTGCAACCTTTTAGTAAACCCTTTCCTTTTATGTAAAATAAATCACAATACATAATAATTTGATAAATAAATAGTGGATTTAAATAATTATTGCTCAAAAGAGCTGTTGTACACATTTTTCAAAGTAGCTAGTGATGCTATTTTAAAATTAAAATAAGAAAAGACCAGAAGTAGAAAAGTGCATAAGAAATACCATAAGCAAATGTAGTAAGAAATTAGCAAAACATTTTATGTTAATTCACTCAAAATACATGATAACTGAATTGTCATGAAGTGTAATTACAACTGTGCATCAATGGAAATCTTTTCTTATCCTCTTTAAACTCTTTAATCTCTAATCGCTTGACAGCGATCTTGATTTCCTTACACTGGCTCCCCATGAAATTCATAATTCAATTAAGATAAGATCAAATGTACCTTCAACACAGTAGTACACATGGTTAGAATTTTTACACCCACCCCCCAAAAAGTAAGTAATAATAATAATAGATCTGAGTGTGTGGAAATCTTTTAGTTTATTTATTTATTTATTTTTTAAAAACGTTTAGGACCGTACCAAGACTTAGCCGAATGGAGCAGTGGTCATCCTGTATTATTCACTAGATTAAAAAAAGTAAAAAATAAGAGGGATAAAAATAGATCCAATAAAGTAGATCAATGTGCCATGGGGCTGTTCCTAAAATTATACATACACTCATAGCAGTATCTGTTTATCTGTGACAGTTTCACTGTGAGTGGCATGTGGTTTTGAGTCTGAATCAGTGGAGGTCGGAGGTACTGGCTGCTGTGGCGTTGCAGGGTCTGATGATGACTGATAGCACAAAGGATCCTTGTGATAATTTCTTAGAGCTCTGTATGACAGCTACTGTAGCCCCACATCACCAGTCTGTGTCTGAGGTCCTCTGTTGTTCGGGGTTTGTTGCTTGTTCTTCGCTTCAGGCTGAAAACATAAAGGAGACTCTGCTTTTGAGGTTGTGGTTCCTAAACTTTGAAACTCTCCTTTTGGACAAAAAGGTGTTTTAAAAAGCATCCCAAAACCCACATGATTTAAAATTTGATTTGTGTAATTTAAATTTTTTTAACCTTCTCAAATCTGTATTTTATTTTGTCTGTTTTCTTATTTTTTTATTGTGAGGAATGTGACATGACTCTTGACTCATGTGACTCTCTGCTTTTGAGAGGTGTTATTTATTACTTACTTACATTTCATTTTCCAGCCATGCGACCATCCGTCTCTGTGACTCTTGAGCCCGGGTTGGAGAGAGGGGTGCCCTGGGGTCGTGACCTCTTCACCTTTGTAACTTCAGCAGCAGGTCACATGATGAGGACCCTTCAGAAACCCCGTAAGAACCGGCCGTCTAAACGGCAGGTCAACCACCGTCGCTTCCTGCACAACATGATTCAGAGGTGTGTTGGAGGGAGCAGAAAAGCACTGAAACCAACTGATATTAACATAATTATAAACCAGTTTGTTCCTGCCAGTATCTTAAGGCAGTGGATCCCAACCTAGGTGTTGAGACCCCTCAAAAGGACCCAAGAAAAATCTGAGGGGTCATCTGACAATTAAAGGGATTAAAGGGAAAATATGTCTTAAAACCAGCAAAATTAAGTATTTTTTGTGAAATATTGGAAGAGTTTTTGCATCTTAAAATCCTTCACGCTGAATAATTCAATAATAAGAATCAAAGTTTGATTGAACTCATCTTAACTAATTTCATGAGGGGTTTCAAAAGACATTACTTAATTTTAAAAGAACAGTTTGACAAGAGTTTGATGAGAAGACTGACACTATTACATCATGTCTGTACTGTAAATATGACACCGCAGCCAGAAACTTAAGCTTAACATAAAGACTGGAAACAGGTGGACAGCTAGCTTGGCTCTATCAAAAGATAATAAAATCTGCCAGGGAGCTAGAAGAAATTCCAGAAATGTCACTTTCACACTTCAGTTTCTTGTCCAGATTAAACATAAATATAACATGTTAATTAATGGGTTTTACAGTTGGTGGTAGGTGGATTTTGTTGCCTTTGAACAGAGTCAGGCTAGCTGTTACACTTGTTTCCAGTCTTTAAGTTAAACTAAGCTAACCAGGTGCTGGTTCTAGCTACACAGTTAGTGTACAGACATGAAAGGGATCAATCTTCTCATCTTACTTGCAGAAAAAGTAAGTAGTAAGTGTAGTACCCCACATTTTGGGTTTAAGGGATGTAAAAGGTTAGGAACCACTTTTGTCGTTCTGCAAACTACTGTTATAATATTTAATCTTTCCTCTCATGTGTCTCTCTGAACAGAAAGTTTGCAGACATAGAGGCAGCGAACCACCGACTAGCATCCGCTCTTTATTTTAAGGAGCAGGACAAAAATGTATCTGCTGGGACACCTGAGCAGTCAGGTAGCCCCTCTCAGGGTGGCTCTCTACATGATCCAGATAAATGCAGTGTTCATACTGATGCAGACGACATCTCAAAGTCTCAGAGCGACGTCTCTGTTGGCTCACATGAAACTGAAATCAGTGAAAAGAAGCAGCCAGATTCGGGACATCTTTGGAAACGGCTTCCCAAATCACAGTCCACCACCTTCACTTCCAGGAAGAACAGCCAGGGCAAAGGAACACAGAAGCAGAAAAAGGGGAGTGTAAATCAGAAACTGGCTGAATTCATATCCATGAGCTCCCCCAAAGGTTTAGACTACGACCACGGGGAAGAGCTTTTTCAAGCAGACTATTATGAAAATGAAAACATACTAAAGACAACCAGCATTCTCCCAGAGGACACTCAAATGACTTTAAATGACTCCAGTGTCCTCCAAAATGTGGACATCTCTCCATCCTTCTCTCCGGAGCTCTCTCCGTTGTCTCTTGACTCTAGTGATTTCTCAATCCAAATGTTCACAGACATCTCCACCTGCACACAAACCCAGAAGAGCGTGACTGACATAACAGACAGTCAGTGGACTGACATCATGGATGTTTTCTGTGCTGGCAGTAAGGACTTAGCCAGTGGCATGGATGTAGAGGCCTATTTTGAAAGTATCTGTGCATGCCAAGGTGATACTGGGGCAGACGATGATGCATTTGCAGATCAGTCAGATAATTTCACACAAAGGATCTGCAGCAATAGACCTGATGTGGTTGATCTACACTGTGAGCGAGGGGAGTATAGTTATGATACAGTTGATGGATACAGCTGTCATGGAGATCAGGAGTTGATGATAAACCACCTCCAGAGTGATCAGAAGAGCTCACAGGCGCTGAGACAATACCAGGACGCTGCAGAGATGCAATTCAACAACTTCATACCACTTCAAGGCACCGAAAACAACCAAAACCAACTCCTCACCTCCATCAGCTACCTTTATAACATCTCTGAGCTGCAACACCCTCAGGAGGAGAGTCCCTGTATGCTGGTGAATTGTGAAAATAACCTAAACTTTATGCCATTTGAGGGCGTTGCTCAGTCATTTTCTGCCCCTCTTCATCCTGAGCACCATCATATACTAACACCACCCCATGAGGACGACTGGCTGTTCACTGACATCCTGAATGACAGGAAGTCACTCGATTGCTAGGAGAAGACGTTTGTATCTTTTCTGGAAGTTTGTTACTTATAAGATGCACGTTAAAACTGTAAATGTCATGGATTAGCTTAAATCTTGTGAAAGGGGACGAGGGGGCAGTGAAGGGTGTGTGCAAGATCTCTTCCTCATTTTATAGTAGAGAAGAAACAAAACTTCAAATAGCTGTATCTTTGGATGGCACAGAAATGTCATAATCAGTCATATTTTGCAGCAAATTCCATATTGATGAGCTTTTTGGGAAGATTTTGGAAAGTTTGGACTAAATCTTAAGCAATGAGGTCACAGCAAATACTACGGATCAAGGGATTTTATGACTCCTAACTTTATTCGATATGAAGAGGTCATGATCAATAATTTGACAGTCAAACAGTCAACATAATCTATCCATCTATTTTTCTGTTTGTGACAGAAGCTTTGCTGATTATTGTGATTTTCAGAACAGTGTTCCTCCCAGTTAATATAGTTTTTTATTTAAATGCCTCAATGCTTAAAGATTCTTTAAATATTTCAACAATTTCTCTTGATTGAAACCAAAAATCTTTGTATGTAAAGACCTGTCAATTGGCAGATTCCTGTACTCCTACCATGTCTTTTAATTAGTGCTTTATTAAAGGTAGCTTCACTGAAAAGATTAGCTTGTATAATTGCAAAATCGGTTACATGAACACATGTTTGTTACAGGTGCTGAGTCAATGTCCTCTGAAGGCTGTTTCTAGTAAAATGACATTTATTATATTTGCCAATACCTGTTCCGTAGTTATATTTTCAGTTAACATGGGATTTACAGTCACTTTGCTTGAGATTTGACCACAAACACCTGTTTGTTCACTACTGACTGGAGGTAAATTATTTTATCAATACGCAGCCTGAATTAAATTTGCACCCATTTGCACCAAATTTTTGATTTGTACATATGTTTAAGCTTTAATTGTTATTTAAGCTGTGTGTGAGTCTGGATCTGTGTGATTACAGTGGTATGAAGTTGAAAATGGTGTCAAATATCCAGAATGTGAATAAACAACGATAAATATAACAATAATAACACCTGTTTTCTGTAGCATTTGAGCCTTTTTGTCAGAGTATGTCTTTGTCTGGAGCCTGCGTGTGTGTTTCTGACTCAGCCTGCTTTCAAGGTAACAGACTGAAGACCAGTTAAATGGGGACAGCTTGAAACATGTTTGTTTTTTTGGGTCAGTGGTTAAAGTTAGGCTTAGGTAAGTAGTGTTTATGGTTAGGGTGAGTCTTCAAGAATTGAACATTAGTCAATGGAATGTCCCCAAAGCTGACTTAAGTAAATATGCGTGTGAATGCCCGACCTGTGCAAAGAAACACACAGACACACAAAATTCAAAACCAACGACATATATTAAAGTTAACCCCAGTCAGATGTTTTATAATAACAGCATCATTAACAAAAAAAAGGCTAGAACAATAAAACACATTTCCAAAAATGTTTCAAGTTCCACAGTAGCCATAAACAAACACAGAGAGGAAAATAACACCTTTGAGAAGCACCGGCCTGGTATCTCGCTACAGGTGAACAGAACTCATCTGTCCTCCTTCCAGCAGTTCAATTCATGTGTCTTTAGGTTTTGGTCTATCAAGGCTTGAATGAACTCGCCACATTTAGACGCTGATATGATATTTTGAGATTAGGTGAAGAGTTCAGAGTGACAGATTGTGTCGTGACACCTAATGTCAGCTCATTTGGCTTAATGCTATGTCGGCCTCTTTCAGATAAATTATAACCTGACAAAGCAGACGTAAAGTACTGACAGTGTCTGGCTGAGTTTATCCCCACTGGTTGTGTGTAAAGTGCAGCATTTACACAATATCTTAAAAAACACAGATTCAAACAAAATCCTTTGCATATTGCTAAAATAAAAAGAATAATACATACAGAAAATTAAAAAAACAACAAAACCCCTTTAATAGGGCATTAAATATATGTCGTCAGTAGTCAAATCTTTGATCTTTCTTCACCTGTCACTAACTGTGAATCATGGTGAACCTGGCATGGCGAAAAAAAAAGCTTAACATGACTGAAAGGATGGATACACACATGGGACGTTAGGCCTGTTAATTACTGTACACGCTTTTGTTTTTGTCAGTGCAGATGTTTGCTTTGCTTTGCTGCTTCATTAAAATATACAACCTGTTTATTTAAAACTGAAGGAAGAAGAGGGAGCAGTAATGACGACCCTGATTACCGAAAACTACTGTACTTGTCCAGTCCATAATCAACGGTACACACCCACAGGATCATTAATAATTTGACATATAGTATATATATTTAGATATATGTGCAGAATAAAAAGAAAACATTCAGAACATTTGTGTTTTCAGCTACACAATCTTCATCTTTCTGTAGCTCCAATTGAAACTCAAAGCGCCTGTGACATTCTTTCTAACTTAAATAAATAGTTCAACATATTAGGAGACATGTTTATTCACTTTCTCACCAAGAGTTAGAAGAGATGATCAATACTGTCTGAACGTTAAATGAGAAGCTACAGCTAGCAGCTGGATAGCTCAGCTGAGCGCAGCTAACAGCTAACAAACTCATGCTTTACATCTTGTTTATTAAATCCACAGCTTGTCCTTCTTACACTTTTTTGTGCAGATTTAACAAAGAATAACATGAACTTTAGAGGTGCTGGTGAGTGGATTTTGTTTTATAAACTAAGCTAACCTGCTGTTGGCTTTAGCTTCATATTTAGCATACAGATGTGAGATATGTATCAATCTCAATCTCATCTGACTCAGGAAAGCAAATATGTGTATTCCCCAAAATGTGAAACTATTCCTTTAAAGAGCGTGTCCAAGTTTGTTAAGACAATGCTGTTTGTGTCTACATCCAAAAGTAGACATCACATCGATTTCCTGGACAGACTTAAAACTGTGACAGCTGGGCAGATGCTGAAGGAGGTCGTAAACGAGAAGAACTAAAAAAAAAAAGCCCTTCATCTGTTAAATAGTAAACAATACATGCTGGGGGGAAATGGAGACCAAGTAAAGAAAAACATCTTTAAAACCAGGTTTCACAAACACAGCAACATCATCAAACTGCCTGTGTTTGATCGGCATAACCCACACATGTAGGACTGTATGTCACTTTGAGTTTCAATAGCAAGGGTAAAAAAATCTACTTTATGTTCTACTTGCATTTACTTAAATACATAAAAATTCATTCCTCAGTGCCTCCATCGTCATTTTTAATCTAATACTAATAGTTTCTGAAAACACTCGTGCTCAGTTATTCTACAATCTTCTACATGGGAACTATGAGCAGAGATTTTTCTACTGATGAAATCATCCAGTGACTCGACTGGATGATACCTACCCAGACTCTACTCCTGTCATCTACTCTATCCTACACCTACTCTATGTTTACTACGAATGTAAGTCCCTTTTTCTCATCCATACGCCCACCATTTGGTTAAAAAAAAAAAAAAAGAAGCTTTGTTTGATTGATAATTTACACAGTTAATCAGTAAAAATCAAAATTACAATGTACAAGATGCTCATGGGAATAAAATGTGATGTGTTTCAGTCTTAAACAAGAAAAAAATAAGATCCATTGTGACAAGTCGTTCTGCTTTGGGTAAAAAGATCAATTAATACAGTTCTCCACAGGTTAGTTTAAGTTATGTTGATGCGGTAGAAAATCCACATATTTGCTTCTATTCTACATCAGCAATAACCTCAACCAGTCAAACCACTTAATCACCAGAAAGGTCTTCCATGTTAATTCACTTTTGAGATGTGATGCTGCAACTGACTGAAACAAATTTGTGCCGACAGTAAATGTAACTCACTCCAGCCTAACATCAGTGCCAGCCGTATCAGAAATAATCAGACAAAAACGCCTCCCAACAAGACTGAGTTGTACAGTAAAACAACCAGCAATCAATAACTTAAGCTCATATTGAGATTGATATAAATTATACAAATTTCTGAAGCAATATGTTAAGACTTAAGTTGAAGAAACTATCTAATACTACCTACTGTATTATCTAACAACCTACTGTTTCTAATCTATAGAAAAAGGGTTTATTTATTTAATACAACCTTAATGCAGCGAGTGTGACTGCACATTGGCTGTTTTTTATGGTCAAATGTGTCATGTCACTACTATTGTGACAAATGACATGAAAATGAGATCAATATGTTATGAAACTCGGCGTAATGCTTTTCAGTTCTTTATGAACCATTTCCAATAAAAGGTTTGACTAAATACTGGTTACTAATTGCCATTTCTCTAACTGTCTGTTTACCAGCTTATTACAAGTTTTCTTTTGCGGTTTTAAAAACGTTAATTGACACATGAAGATGTCAGAAATCGCATTTGCACTTAAGACACATACGCAGAGAAGATGAAACTCCCTGTTCAACATGTGTGTATTTGACTTCTTCTTTTCTTGTTGGCTATTTAATATAACATGTACATATAGATTGTCTTAACACCTTTCAGGAGTATTTTCACCTCTCCATTAGCCCTTTGTGAAATTAGATTGTTTGTATATTCAATCCTCATCAAAGGGTTAAACATGGCTTAGTTTTGAAATACCTCCTAATGTAAAAGACATGGCCACCGTAATGTTTCTGCTCTCTAAGCTGTACAGCAATCGTGAAATCAGATAAATTACTTTGCTGATAATAATTAATTAGTTCCTCAGAAATTCATTACAGAGGTGTAATGTAAAAATTTCCAGTCTTTGTTATGTTGCTTTTTTTGTTACAAAATAAAAAACCAATTCCAGTTGCCTCTTTGTAAAATCTCATTTTTACACGTTTTCTGTTCTTTTTCAGAAAAAACGAGGCAAAAATCTTAAAGAGCATTAAGTAAGGTTGTTGTATAGCGCCTGATGTTCCTACATGACATTTATAAACTAGTGTTCTGCTGTGTGCTGTGTGCATGTCGCTCCATCACCCCTGAGAAATCGAGGCTGCGAGAGGCCGATGCGTGTTTGTGTGTGTGTGTGTGTCTGTGTGTGTGTGATGAGTTGAGTCTATGTGTGTGTGTCACTCTGTGTTGTTGACGCTATAGGGTGGTGGAGGGTCCAGGCTGTGTTCTGAGGAGGGAGTCGGGGTCCCTGGGAGTCCAGAGGAAGGGGTCGGCGAGGCAGGGGGCTCCTCTGAGTCCGAGTTCTCCAGCGATAGGTCGTCCACCAGCGCTCTGCGTCCACGCATCGCCAAGGGCAACGGAGCACGCCTGGAAAAGGAGAGTGAGAACCAGCTGAATGCAATCCGAGGAAAACACAACACACAGCTATTTAATCGCTTAAGACTAGGGCAGCTACTGAATTCTATTTTAATTAGCTATTCATCTGTTCTATTTAAAAACAATTTTTTTTAAAAAATCACATAAATCTAGAAAAATGTCGGAAAATAGTGAAAAGTGACCGTTACAAGTTCAGGTCCAACAACATGTCAAAACTCAAAGATTTACATCCAAAAAGCAGTAAATCCTCACATTGGACTCGCTAAATTGACTTTGACTTCATTCAATGACTTTAAATATTTGTTGATTCATTGTCTATTAATTGATTAACCCATAAATCAATTAACCTTATCATTACTACCATTTTGGGGAATAAGCTTATTTGCTTTCTTGGTAACTTGTGAATTAGGTAATAAGATAAATACCACTTTCATATCTGTAGAGTAAATATGAAGCTACAGCCAGCAGATGGTTAGCTTATCTTAGCAATACTAGAAACAGTGGTATACAGCTAGCCCAGCTCTGTCTAAAGACAACATAATCCGCATGAGAATATGTCTGAAGCTCACAAATTAACACTTTATATTGTATTTGTTTCAACTGTTTACAAACAACAAATTTGTGGATTTATGGGGGTAAATTGAGGGAGTAATTCTTTCGTAGGGTGCAGTCACTTCCTGGAATCTCCACTGGTTGCCTGGCAACAATAAGACTCTCGAAATGTTGAACTATTCCTTTAAAAAATTAAATCATAAAATATGTCATGCTTTTTTTCTTTCTTTTTTTTTTAGATTGTAAAAGTCAAAATTTCACTTTTGGTGTGTTGAACAAAAATGATGATTATTATGAAGTAAATTAAATAGGTTATATAAATACAGATGAAACACACAAAGCCAATTAAATAAATAATGTCTGGAAATATCCCACACATGTACTTTACATACTGTGCATGTACTTAAAGACCCCTCCCTTCCACACAGACAATAAAAAGTAACACACACAATGACCTACTTATCTGGTCTCCATTCAGGGACGCTGAGTGTTGGTGTTACGAAGACAGATGGACAGTGTTAGATGGACATAAATGGAAGCAACAAAAGAGCACAGCAAAACCAAATCATATTGAGTTAATGAGGGGTTAAAAACAAACAAAACAACAGTAAATGATGATCGTTCATCCGGTCATGCAAACAGAGAAAACACGAAAACAAACACACACACACGTTTACCTGAGCTGGCTGCGGAGGCTGGTGATCTCCCGTGTCATGCTCTGACTGCTGTCACTGAGCTCCTCCAGCTCTCTCTGCAGCTTCCTTTTCTGGGCGTTGGAACGGGAGTTCTCCTCCTCCACCTCCTCCAGCTGCCTCTTCAGCTGCTTCAGTCGGACCATAGACTTATCCAGCTGGAGTAGGAGGATGAAAAGAGGGGATGGGGAGGAGGAGAGCAACAAAAGAGAAGAGGGGGAGAAGGACGGAGCCCATTGCAGAGGTCAGGGTGAGACGTGAGGTTGGAGGAAAGGGGGGAAAAGGAAGAGAGAGAGAGAGAAGGGGACAGATATATAAAAAGACAGATTAGTCTAGGAACAGGAGGACTGATAGGGATCAGGAGTCAGATTAAACCTGGCAGATTATCACTGCTGATGTTTTGGGAGGGGAGTCTGTGTCTCTGCTGCGTCTGCAGGATTTATTTTTCGGAGTGGAATACATTATATCTTCCCAATAAACACACAGATGCCGGGGCGGGATTAGGATTAGGTTGCACTGAGCCGGAGAAATCACTTATTTTAGGATGATTTTTCCACCACTCTTTGTGCCCGACCTCTATTAAATGATTATTTAATGCTCCGTCTCTGTCTGTATATTCTGCTCTGTGTTGTCTTCTGTGGCTCACCTTAGTTAAATATATGGATGAGCTGGCTGGTGCAGTCAGCATGATGTTAATTATTTACCTGCTCTCTGTATTGGTCTGCGTGCCTCCTCTCGTCTTCTGCCTGCATCATCACCTCCTTCAGTTTCTTCTCTGTCTTCCGCACCAGTTTGTTGGCGATGGCTCGTTCCCTGAAAGAAAGAAGAGGTCATTATAAGTTACCTGTTGCAACAAGCAATTCAAGACCATTTGTCAAGGTAAAATCTAAAGGTTACATGAACAAAAAACCCACATTGCATGTCATTTGTAACGCTTGATTTGTTTTATGTTAAACATCTCAAGTCGCACACTTCTGTCTGATTGTTGGACAGCGCTGGCAGAACTTAAAAAGTGATTACTGATATTTTATTGAGTTAAAACAATAATATTTACTTTGAGACCTTAATAAAAAAAGAGAAAAACTCCCTACAGTCTAAATCATATTTTTAAAACATATTATTTGTACTAATGCATCTTTGTTAGTTTATCTTACTGTCTCTCCTGCTCCAGCTGCTCCTCCATTGATTCTATCTTGGCCTCCAGGGCGGCGACGCTGAGCCGGTGTTTGCCTCTCACGGCTCCCTCCAGCTCCCCCAGTCGGCTCTTCAGCTCCTTGTTCTGCCTCTCCAGCTGCTCCCGAGCTGCCTCAGCCTTCTGGGCCAGAGTCCTCTCTCCCTGCAGCTGCACGGTCAAAGTCTCCACCTGGACCACGACAATGACAATGAGCGCTTACAAAAATGAGTGTAGAATGTATACTGTGTATGCAGATATAAGCTGTGTATGTGTGTGTGTGTGTGTGTGTGTGTGTGTGTGTGTGTGTGTGTGTGTGCACCTGTAGAGCCGTCTTTCTTTGTCTCTCTGCCAGCAGCTCAGCGTTAGACTGCTCCTCCTCCAGCTCCTCTTCCAGCTGACTGACTCGTGATTCTAACCTCCGCTTCTCTTCGAGGAGCACCGTCCTGGACAAACACACAATTTTACTAATAGCAACAAGTCCACACATAAACTGACAAAACAATGATGAACACAGTGTATCAAAAGTAAAGGGATACTAACTTTCCAGAACTGCTGTTGACCATCTCATCTGCCATCTCGTCTCTCTCCTGCTGAGCCTGTCTCCTCTGCCTCTCAGATACAGACAACTCCTACACAGAGAGAAGGATGCAGACAATGGTTAAAAGTCATTTAGACACACATCTTAACATTTCTGTTAGGTTTCAGTTCAAACGCACACTTACCTCAGTGAATTGCAGGACTTCTGCCTCCAGAATTTGGATTTTCTTCTCGCTGTCTTTCGATTGGGTGATCACCTCGTCCCGAGCCAACTTGGTCTCATCTAGTTCTCGAAGGATTTCTTTCATTTGACCCTTTGACAAGTAAAAACATTTTAAAACAACTGAACATTAACAAGCAAAGGACATGTTTGTGTGTGTGTGTGCGTGTGTGTGGTTCAGTTACCTGCAGCCTCCGTAGCTGCTTCACTGCCTCCTCTTTGCCACGGCTGGATGTCTCCACCTGGGCCTCGGCTTCCTGCAGCTCCGCCTCCAGCTGCTTCTTGGACGAAACGGCCTGAGACCGCTGACTCCTCTCCTCCTCCAGCTGGATCTCCAGCTCCCTCACCTGAGACACAGGAGGGAGGACATAAGAAAATGAAGACTTGTGGAGAGAAAATAGCAACAACTCTTCTCTCTCTTTCCTGGCTCTACCTGTTTGCTGAGAGCCCTCCTCTTCTCCTCTCCCTTCTCCTCACTGGTGCTGAGCTCCCTCTCAAACTGAGCCTTGAGCGCCTGCATGTTGACCTCCAACCTCAGCCTCGAGTTCTCCGCCTCCGTGAGCTCTTCCTCCAGCTCCTGTGTCTGAACTCGCAGGTTCTGGGCCTCCGTTTCGAGAGCCCTCCGGGTCCGCTCCAACTCATGGACCTGACGCAGCAGCAGATGAGAGGAGGTGACTCACAGAGATCTCAGATACAGAAGTAACAAAGGAGCCCTGAGAGATAGATCCTTACGTTCTTGCCGACATCGTCCTGCTGGTTCACTAACTGTTCCATTTCAAGACGGAGCTGCTTGTTGGCCCTCTCTAGCTCCTCCCTCTGATCCTGGGCCTCCTACATACAAAAACACAAAAGATTAACCATAAAAATCACAGCTTACAGTGATGACTGTACACTGTAGGACCAGAAGGTGCTTCAGGAAAATATAACTGGCACACACTTAGCTATTGTACAATGTTATGCTGTCTGCTCTGATTAAGTTTACCTGCAAGGCTCGGGACAATGCCAGATATCGTGTTTCCTTCTCTCGGCTGTCTGCTTCTGCTCTGTCTCTCTCGTCTGCCAGCCGAGCGCTCACTGCCTTCTCCTCTGCCAGACACTGAGCGGCAAAGTATAAGACAAAGTTAGGCATCAGTTAGGTTATTTTTACTGCCTGTATATGCGAGTAGGCTGACGGTCTTTCTGCTAATTTTGTTTCTGACCTGGTCGAACTTCTTCTGCCTCTTCTCTAGAGCCGTGCAGTTCTGCCTCTCTCTCTGCAAGGCCAGAGTCATGTCTTCTATCTCTTCTCTCAGTCTCTCCCTCTGCCTCTCCACTCTCTCTTTCTCCTCCTCCCTCTGTCGCTCCCTCTGGATGGCGCCGTCCAGCTCTCTCTGGAGTTTCCTGCGTGCCTCCTCCCCGGCTTCCACCGCGATGTTCACCTCCTCCGACTGCTTACGCAATTCAGCCAACTGTAGAGTAGCAACAGAGATGGGTTTGTAAATGTCAGAGCCATGTCTACAGAAAGTTCACAAAGCAATAAGTCTTTGTAATTTGTTCTTTGTTTTTGTTCCTACTCTTCACGTTGTCCTTGGTCTACACTTGTTCTGTCGTATCATTCGTTTTCAATCAACTGTGTAGCACTTTGAACTGCATTAACCTGTATAAATGGTGCTATATAAATAACTTTTGATTGATTAAATCAACTTTATATTTCTGGTCTCCTTTGGATATTTTAGTGGGCTTTATCCAGGGATGTTGTGGGAAACTACTTAGGTATTTATTCTATATTTTACTGCAGGAAATAACAAAATCTTATATGTAACAAAACAAGATAAAGCGTGTGTCTCTGGTGCACCTGCTGAGTGTGAGTCTGAATCTGCCGGGTCAACTCTTTTGACCTCTCCTCTTCTTCCTCGACTCTCTCCATCAGTCCATTCCTCTCCTCCTCCAGCGCTCGCACCCTCGAGCCCAGAGCCAGCTTCTGACGAGTCTCCTCCTGCAGCAATTCCTGAAAGAGAGTAAAAGATAAGTGTCAACCAAGTTCAGTTCCTTATAAAACTCAAGATAAAAAAACCCTACAGCCATTCTCTCAACTATTAGAAGAAAGTGCTAAATGTGTCTGTGACTGTGGCCCCAAAGCCAAAGCCTGTGTCACCCCTGACCCACCCCCGATGTCTGAGTGTATTTGTTACCTGTGCATCATGCAGCTGGCTCTCCAGGCTGCTGACCTCTTTAGTGAGACGGAGGGATTTGGTGTCAGCAGAGGACAAATTGCCGGAGACGGACTCAATCTCACACTGAAAGAGACACAGTTGGATAGAAAGGTAAATATATTGGAAAAACTACAGAGGAATCTCTTGACTTCAGCACCACAATCAGCTTTTGGAGATGTTTAGGGTACATAAACCGACTTTTTTTTTATTTTTTTTTTTTTTTTAAACAGACTAAAAGTAATGAACAAGTCAGCCAAAAACAAAGCACCTGTAGCTTGTGCACTCTTTCCTCCCTCTCCTCCCTCTCTCTGTCAGCTTGAGCCAGGCGGGCACCGAGCTCCTGCAACTGACCCTCGGCCCTTTTGCGACCTCGTTCCGTCTCTGTGCGGCTCGTTTGGAGGCTCTTGAGCTCTGAGGTCAAATTGTGCCTCTCCTCCTCCAGCACTGCCTTGGCTTTTTCAAGGGACTGACGTGCCTGAGAGAGAACACAGACTGGTGAGGGTGTGAACGTGCACACGTTTTTGTGTATGTGGGTGTGTGTGTGTGTTCCTTATACCCTCTTGCTGTTGTCCAGCTGCTCCTGTAGATTGTCTATGGCAGCGCTGTGTTTGACTCTGAGCTCTGACAGCTGGACTTCGTGGCGGCGAGTCTCCTCTTCAACACACCGCTGGAGCTCGTTCAACTCCGCCTCTCGACGAGACCTGTGTAGAAGGGAGAGGAAGGACGTCAAGTGGTGTTTAAAATATTCAATAATAATTTCAGCACTATACAGTATTTTTTCTCCTATCTTGCTTTTTTTATTACACTTTCCATTTCTGTTTCTGTCATGATCTGATGGTACAACAAAAATATGTTTCCCAAAAGCTCTAGATGAAATGTAAATTTCAAAGCTTAAACTGATTATACTTTTTTACCATTATCATTTACCTTAGCTCTTGCTGGGCAGCTGTGGTGTCCAAAGTGTCCTCCAACTCAGTCCTCAAAGCTTCCAGCTCCTCCCCCAGGTCTCGCCTCTGTTTCTCCGCCCTCTCTCTCATCCCTCGTTCATTATCCACTTCCTCCTTCAGCTCAGACACCTGGGACATGGCTTCCCTCAGTGCCCTCTGAGCCTCTGCACGGCGTGCTCCCTCTTCCTCTAACCTGACAGAAACAGAGGCAAACGAGTAAAAAATGTATCTGACTTCATTAATATTCATGTTATTATAAAGTGTGTCTTCCTCTTTCTCACCGGCCCTGCATGGTGGTGATTTCCTTTTCCTTCTGAGACAGACTGCCCCTCAGCTCTGCAGACAGCATGCCCAAGTCTGACAGCTGCTCTTGGGCCTCCACCGCCTCGTTCTCCATCCTCCTTCTCCACTTTTCCTGTTCCAAACGACCCTGCTCCTCACGCTTCAGGCGCTCTGCACAGTGTTGAAGTGACAGATTACAATACGACTGCAGCATTTAAACTGTACAACATTCAGATAACAGGAACAACACCAGCCAGTCAACTATGTGGCTGAGATGACTTTAGGACATTTACCGTCTAAGTCAGCAATGACTGCCTCCTGCTTATTCTTGAGTTTGTTGAGACTTTTGGTTTTCTCCTCTTCCTCTGTTAGCTGGTCCGTCACCTCACTCAGACGGTCTTCAAGCTGCTTCTTCTCCTACTCGGAGGAAAAATCAAAATATTGCATAGGATTATAAAAATGTGTATGAAACATTTGTATACAATGCTACACAAATATTTTTTCCATTTGATGTCCATTCCCTTGAATGAGAGCGTACGTCCAAACTTTTGACTCATACTGTATGTGTTTAAATAACTTTTATGTTACTGAAGGGGAAATTTATGGGATATAATAATCCCCCAATACCATCCACACATACACAATGAGGTTTTCATGTAATGCCCACCTTGTTGAATCGGTCTCTCTGCTCCACTGCACTCAGCAGGTCAGTTTCCAGACTTTTCACTTTGGTCTCCAAGCTAACTTTCTCCAGCAGGAGGCGCTGTCTGGCACTTTCCTCCTCCTCTAACTGCTCCTCCAGGTCCTGGCAAGGAGAGAAGAAATTGTTAAGTGACATGTCAGGACAGAGACAGACTGATGCAAGAGTGAACATGATGGGCCTAAAAACCTTTGTTCAATTTGCCTTAATGTGACAGTCATTATGGAAGAGGTAGTCAGGAAACAATTTCTTTTATGATAGAAAATACAGACACGTTTAGTGTCTGTTTGCATATTTGGGTTCATTGCTCCAATCTCTCACTGAATTTCCCTTTACCTGTATATTTTGCTGCATCCTCTTCTTCTCATTGGTCAGCTGGGCACCCCTCTCCTCCTCATCCTCTAATCGACTCTCCAGCTCGCCCAGCACCTCCTCCAGCTCTTGCTTCCGATTAGCCAACCTGGCCCTCATCTCCTCTGCCTCTGCAAACAGTTCAGCCTCGGCCTGCAGCTGGTCAGCCAGCACTGCCTTCTCCTCAAGGAGCTAGTATGTAACACAAAGAGGAGGTGGAGCAATCAGTGAGCGACTCATTCAGAGCAGAGGGATTTCAATGTAGGGGGAACAAGGTAGAGGTTTGTTTACCTGAACGTGTTTCTTGTCCAACTCACAGAAGTCCTGCTCCACTCGGATGAGTTTGTCATTGGCCTTCTGGAGCTCTGCCTCCCTCACCTGGATCTCCTCATCCTGCCGGGTCACCTGCAGCAGGGGCTTCACCTGATAGGCAGAGCAAGGGTCAGAGGTCAGTGTTTCAGTCCCCATTCCTGCATCGGCTATGATTTAGTTTGAGATGATTTTATTTTTCATTTCCTCATTTTATGCATACTGCAATTTACTTTTTGTTGTTGTTTTTAAGGACAATGTTTTCATTTTTGAATCCCTAAATTTTGTTTTAGTAAAGTAAAATAGAGTAAAACAAATTAAAATATCTCCCAGCAGTGTCCATTATCAGTTACAAATATGTGTATATTGCATATTTCATGTCAGTGATGTAATGTAGACGTGGAACAGTACCTTAGTGAAAAGTCGCCACCACTGCCAGTTCCTGAGTTTGAGGTAAGCAGCACAGTTCCTCTGCATCACCCTCATAGCGCTCAGCTGCTGCTGCTTCTTCAAAAAGGCTCTGAGAAGTGATAAGAACAGCACAATACATCAACAAAAACACATGCAGGTAACCTCCGAAATAATTCCAAGAGGTGGATTGTCACCTCAGACACAGAAACTAAACAGATCTCACGTGCTTCTTCTTTCACAATTAACACCAACTTTAAACTATAAGCGCTAAGTAAAAGTTTTACACTCCTGTAGATAAAAGCAAACAGTGACTATAAGTTTATTAGGGTGTTTGATCCACATCTACGCCTCAATTATTACTTGTGTCTTATGCAAGATGCTGATGCTTTTTGGCCTGTAAGCTACGCTGCTGGCTAACATTTTCCATCACTGATGCAGCAGCTTAATCATCTTTTGATATTTTATTAGGATTCAAAAGTTTTGTTGTCAAGCCAATTTAGCAAAGAAACGTTGTTTTATTGTTAAAAGCTAAGAACACAACAGGACATAACTGCTAAATTTAATGACATAACAGTCTTGTTATTACAGTAGAATGTAAGGATTAGTCAGTCAATATCATTTTGATTGTCTCTGATGGTCCTGCTCTAGACACCCTGCCTACACCACTGTAAAACTTCATTACTTATGTAATTTACAGGCTTTCATAAGCTCTGCCAAATACTTGTCAATGTTGTGACAAGTATTTGAATCACTGATAGGGGTTGACAAAAGATTAAATATTAATACTCCTTTAAGAGTGAAATACAAAACTGCCAAATCCCCAGCAGTGTTAGATGTCTTGCCTCTCTTTCCCCTTTGGTTGGTTTCATTTGACAAAAATAGTAATTTTTGACTGGCTAACTTATAACTTATTCATAACCATTTAAAAACAACCAGAATAAACATGTAATGCTATCAAAAGCTGCTGACATCAAAATCATCTAATAATAACTCTCATACCTGTCACTCTCTGCTTATGTTTACTATTATGTAAAACTCTTACTTGCGTGCGAGGTAGCCTCTGGATGCACTCTGGAAACGTATGATGGTGTCTGTGATCTTTAGGTCTCTCTCCTCTTCCAGGTGAGCCAGGACTCCAGCTCTAAAGAAGACTTTACTCTGACCCACCCTGAACAGGTTGTGATCCAGTTCCAAAGCACTGATCTGAACAAGGAAACAGGATAAAGTTAATCCCAGCTGGTCAGTAAATAAAAATACACAATGCTGCGTCTTTACAGCTACTGAAAAATTACTCACCATGAGCTCTGATGCCTGTTTGCCATCCATGAAAGTGCGAGGAATAGCATTAGGAGTCAGGATCTCATATCTGGAAGACAAATGTGTTTTAGTGGGTCGGTGTTTGAGCGAGACACAATAGTAAGGATGTGTAAAAAGGGTCATTAGCAGGTGTCAGAGAAAGTGCTTGAGAGACAGAGAGCGAAGAAGAGAAAGAGAGAGGGACAGATGGTTATGAAAGGTTGTTGTATGGAGTTTGACTGACACACACACACACACACACACACACACACACCACACACACCACACACACACCACACACACCACACACACACACACACCACACACACACACACACACACACACCACACACACCACACACACCACACACACCACACACACCACACACACCACACACACACACACACACACACACACACACACACACACACACACACACACACACACACACACCTCTGTCTGAACTCCTGGAATGGGATTCTGTTAGGGAAGCCTTGTCTGCAGATACGGATCCCCTCAAGAACTCCGTTACACCTCAGTTGGTCTAAAACCAGGTTGGGCGACAGCTTACCAGCCTGACAGATAGGAAGAGAGAGAAAACAACAGCGAAAAAGAGAAAAAGTCAGATATTTCATCCAGTATGTTTCAGTTTCCATACTAAAGTCTCCCCTGTCTTACCCTCTTCTCATGGTTGGGGATGATGCAGCGGAGGAAGTTGGGGTTGGTGTTCCTCAGCGTTGCCATCAGCTTGGCGAGAGACTCCTTGTAGAGTTGACCAACTGTCCTAAACATTCCCTTCTTTGTCTTCAGTCCTGCTGCTCCAAACGGGATTGACCCACTGTTGTCTCCTGACGACACCTGGTCCAGACCCACTATCCTGTCCACTGGAGGAAAAAACAACACAGAGCAGGGTGTCAGTGTCAGCAGCACTGGACTGAAATTGGGTGTTTGTCACACTTTAAATGACATGAGAATGCAAAAGAATAATGGTTTCACATCTGCGATCAAGGCTCTAGACAGAGTGATATCAGATGGTACATGATGGATTTAAAGCTCATTAGAGATGCAGTGGTATTGTTTTTTAAGCCAATACCAATTGATGATATTTTCTCATCTATATCAGCCTGTAAGATACACATACACGGTGTCAGTATAATGTAGGCACATAACAGGTTAAGCTTTCTCTAGCTGAAGCTGCTCAGTTTGGACATGTCTAGACAGGCAAAAAAAAAAAAAAATCCCATGATGACTTTTATTCTGTTCCTGATTGTGACATTCTCCCAGAACAGATGTCACAGAAATGTCAACTTCATATTCAGACACATGCCTATTATTGATTATAATACTCAATCAATATTAATGTTAATATTTAAATGTTAGTATTCTGATATGTTGGTGCATCTCTTGAGCTCATTCAGGATCACATTTCTGCCTGCATGTGGTTGGTTTGCATGAAGCTCTTTCAGTAGCACTTAGCCACAGTATGTGATACTGAATGTTTCTTTTTTGAGTAATCATGAGCATGCTGCTACGTCCACACTGTCAAATCTCTGTAAAAACAAAGTGAATTACTTCTTTTTAAATGGAAAATGCTACATCACACAAGCACAGCACTCTTACTACACTTACTAGAAGCAAAAACACAGTGAAAGAGCGAAGTGAGAACACCAAAACTAACAGCACAGTAACAACTATGATAAAAAAAACCCACAATAGGTGTTTGAAACTACAGCACAAACATCAACTAATAAAATAACTAATAATGGTTAAAACAACACAAAATCACACACACTACAATCAAAAACTGGGCAGACAGAAAACAAAGCAGTAATGTGAGCAGAGGTGGGAGTGAGGAATGTGACACACAGAGGAGGAGGAGAAAAAAACCTACTGTCCGAGCCATTAGCCTGTATTGTGGCATAGGAGTCAAAGAAGTACACACGAGGAAGAGTTTGAATATCTGATGCAGGGAGAAGGAAAGTACGGGGAAGAAGATGAAAGAAAGGAAAGAGAGAGCCCAAGAGAGGAGGAAATTAATGGAAAGGGAAGATAAGAGGGACACAGCATAGAACAAGAAGGAAGAGAAACAGATAGATGAGCAGACAGATGGAATAGTTGCATGATAAAGAAAAGGAGAGAAAACAGCCAAGTTAGTACAATTTGCTCCATTATTTGTATTTGACAAGCTTTAGAAAAATACAGAGGATGAAAACATATTACTGTTAAAAGTTAAAGTAAGTTAAAGTTAAAAGTACATTACCTTCCACATTTTAACTTACTGCACTGTACTGTGTGTGAAGTGAGTTAAAGGTCAGGTATTAACAGTAGTGAGTAAACATGCGAGTAAATCAGCCTCACCCTCCTTCCAGAGCTCTGACACAAAATGATCAGATGACTGGTGGAGAAGAGATGCCACGTTGTCGTTCAGAGGATCCATGTTTTTTATCAGCCAGTCGTCCGCCTTGTAGTCCACCTGAGAGCGAAGAAACCAGACAGAGGAGACAAAGAGTGAGATGCAACATCATGGAGGGATGTAAACATATTCAACTTTGATTCGGAAAAATCACAGACATTGAGACAGTTAATCCATCCACGCATGTGTCTGCATGTTGGTTGACTGCCAGAAGATCTGTCATAATGTGACTTTTAATCTAGTTTTCAGCCACGTTTTTATGATGCACCTTTTAGAGGCTAGTACAACCAGTTTGTTTTCAGCTTTGGAGCCAACTAGCACAACTGGGACCATAGACCAAAAGAACTTAAACATACCTTTACTGCAAAGCCTTTAGTTTATCAGTTTTTTTATCGTGTTTTTATTTTGTTTCATTTTTATCTCTTCTTATTTGCCTTAATGTTTCTTTTTTCATCTATGCTATTGAATTTTACTTGTTTCAAATGTAAAACACTTTGAGCTGCATTTTATGTATGAAACGTGAAATATAAAAAAAGTTATTATTATTATTTAAAAAAACAAAAGATACCTTGCCAGCATAGTGAATGATGGAGAAGTCAGCCTCCCCGCGTGGCTGCTTTGATTTGAAGAATTTTGGATGGGTGCCTTGCTCTCCAGACAGCTTGTCCACAAACGAGCGATCTGTTGCTCGAGGGAACCAGCACTCTTCATCCAGCAGGGCTAAAACACCAGGTGGGTGAGCCTGACAAAGACAAGGAACATGGCAATGTATCAAAGCAGAGTATGTGCAAACATATTAGTGTTTCTTTTTATATGATTTGCTTTTATTCATTCATAACTGGAATAACTGGATCTTGTTTAATGTGGGGATTTGAACAGGGTGCATAAGCCACAGGTTCAATCCATTTCTTAACAAGCAGTAATTGGTGTTCCTGTTTGGAAAACACTGTCTTTATTGAGTATGTACCGGTCTTTCGATGAGGTCAATGCAGGGCTGCAAGTCCAGGCCAAAGTCAATAAAGTTCCACTCGATGCCCTCCCGCTGGTATTCCTCCTGCTCCAGGATGAACATGGTGTGGTTGAAGAGCTGCTGCAGTTTCTCGTTGGTGTAGTTGATACACAGCTGCTCAAAGGAGTTGAGCTGCAGAGGAGGGATTTAGAAAAGATTTGATGAAAGTGATTTGACAAAATGAAATCACTTCCTAAAATCTCCTAAAAAGAAGCAAAAAACAATCATGCACATTTGACAAATGAAAACATTTACATTTTCCATTGTTATGACACACATTTAGAGAAAAATCCTGTGTTAAACAAATTACCTAATGCATCCAAACAAACCATCTTGAACAAACATGTGCGAACCTGGAAAATCTCAAATCCAGCGATATCGAGGATGCCAATGAAGGAGGCTCCTTGTCTCTGTCTGCGGTCCAGAGCTCTGTTTATCCTGTGCACCAACCATCTGAACAGACGCTCATATGTGGCCTTAGCCAAGGCTTCCACAGCAAAGTCAGCCTAGAAGAAGAGAGGCACACTCTTAAGATACAATACAATGGGACAAATGTCAGTTGAGGACAAATATATATGCCCATGAAGTATTTTATACCTGTTCTTTAGTCTGGGCCTTCTGCACATACTCTCGACCCACTTTGATCCTCGGGGTGAGTATGGCGCGGGTGAACTCCAGCACGTTGATGCCCAGCAGATGGCACAGTTTCTGAGCAGCCGTGTTATCAGGCATGGACGCCTGGTCCTGGTTCTTTTCCTTTGTGAAGGAAATGTTACCAAACTGGAGCACAGAAGAGATCACCTTCAGCATGGCTGAAAGGAAAAAACAGTGAGAGGGAAGGTGATTTATAGCAAAGATCAAATGTGCAAGAAAAAACGACTTTCTCTCTTTCTCCCCTCTTACATAGCAGCTCCTCTGGGGTGAAGCCCATTATAGCCATAGAGTCCATAGTCTGGGTGAAGTTTTCTGAATCGCTCTGACCGGGAACTGGGATGGAGCCTCCACTGAGAAAGCGGTACTCATCAGCAGTTCCTAAGAGCAGGTCCGCTTTAGATATGGAAAAAAAAAAGTGAAACAGACAGATTTAAGTATAGAAAGTAATTAATTACATCAAAGTACTAGTACATTTTAACAAAAAAAGACAAACAGTTATTGTTCTGTAGTCTAGCAGTATTTCAAAATCACATTTCAGTCATCGACCTCTGTCCTTTCACTCACCTCTTGTGTCCTCTGAAGCTCCACACAACATCTGGTAAAAGATGTGGAACGTCCTCTCATCTTTGGCCTGACGGGTGGCCCGGGACTTTTCCAGGAGGTCTGAATTTACGAGTCATGGACATGTGCAACCATATATCACATAGTAGTGCAGTTTCATATCATAAAAAATAAATGAAACTAGTATGCTTTAGCCATGGTCTACTTCTAGCAATTTAGCATTTTGAAACTATAATATATATGTAAACCTTTAAAGATGCAATTCATTTAGCATGTTTTTACAAATGAACAGCCTACAAACAAGTATTCTCATGAAAATCTAATTTCAGAAAGCACCTCAGGCCTTCACAAATAAATGGTATAAAGTATTTTTAGCTCAACTATGCTGTAAACAAGACAGCTTACTTAAAGAGCAACTTGTTGAATGTGATCATATTTAAAGAGGATACAGGTTTCAATATTGGCACCAACGATGTACCCTGCCACGTCAAAATTAATGCGGATGAATTTACCCTGAGGAGGGAGGAAAAGTGATTTTATGTTTCAATTTATTTCTTCATTAATTCTTAAACTGACTGAAGTGAATGTATAATTAATCCAGACAAGTCTTACAAATCTGGAGGAATTGTCGTTCTTGACAGTCTTTGCATTGCCGAAGGCCTCCAGTATGGGGTTGGCCTGCAGCAGCTGCCTCTCAAGCTCACCCTGAGACACACAGGGGACATCAGATCAGCTTCACAATGCTGCAGAGATAAGAGCTATAACAAGGGCCTGTCTACTAAAATGCACCATTTACTCCTCCTTACTTTGGAGTAACTACTGATCTGTTATATAAAATAAAAATGTAAAAAAATGCATGACTCATCCTTCAAGAGCAGTGCCACAAAGGGGTGCATTTTAGGGCCCAAAATAGCATCCACACCACACACGCCATTCCCAGACCCAGGAACAAATGATTCTCAACATCAGTAAGAGTAATGAGTTCTTATTAGTTAAGCAACCAAAAATAAAGGAAGTGATTGTGTTTCACATTTAATATATTAAAAATTAAATCTCTTACATTATTAAAAGTCAATTTCTAGAGTCTAACTAGTACTCAAGCATGAGTCAGTTGAGAACCACTGTTGCAAAGCAAAAAAGGGGGAGGAAAGAGGAAAGCTGCAGCTTCAGATGTTAACATCATACGCAGGCTATAATATTGGCTGATTCTAGCTAGCTGCAATGCATTACTGCAGTTGTCGCATTGCCAGTGCAGCAGCTGTCGATGCAGCAGCAGTAGCAGCCAATGATGGATACTGAGGAGATTTAGCTACAGGAGGTGGTTTTAAAAACTGTCAAGGAATGCACACACACACACACACACACACACACACACACACACACACACACACACACACACACACACACACACACACACACACACACACACACACACACACACACACACACACACACACACACACACACACACACACACACACACACACACACACACACACACACACACACACACACACACACACACACACACACACACACACACACACACACACACACACACACACACACACACACACACACACACACACACACAAGGTAAGCACTTTTCTTAATTACAAAACACCAAGCACACAATGTGTACACTGTAAATATGAACAAAACCACATACTTAAATGTAGACACTTGATCACGCGCCACACACACTCTCAAATTTGTACTCATGTAACCACATACGCACATGCCGCACAGGTCAAGTGATTAGAAACACCTCAGATCTACAGGTACGTAAATACTTGTGGTATTTACAAGCCAGTGAGAATGGAAAAACCAGCCCTCAGCCCACTGGGAAGAAGAGTAAAAAATGCCCAAACTAGAAATCCAGAAAGGTTTTTACTAAGAACAGTCAGAGAGAAAAGCACTATGGACAGAAAACTGATAATGATTCTCATTAAATATCAGGGGAATCATATCAGCTCTAGTTAATATTCTACATGTGACCCCCAAACTCTGAATGAACCCCAAGTTGTCTAAATACTTTCATACTCACATATTGTACACTCTGACGAATTGTGGGGGGGGGGGGATGAAGATTATAGGGGGGTGGAGAATGAGTGGATGGGTGAGCATATAGACGGGATAAACAAACAAACAAACAAAAAAAGACAAATGAGACAACAACAACAACAAATAAAGGAATACAAACAAGCAAAAAAAAAAAAAATTCAGTACAGTACAAGGCTTAGCTGTTATGAGGAACCACATCAGTGTAGCGCTCGTTTAAGGTTACTTTGTTTGTCAGAATCATCGCGAGGCTTCATTAGGCAGAAAATAGGACAGGAAGAGAGCAAAAGAACAGGAGAGCAGGATGGAGGTAACTCACCCTGTTCACCATAGAGCTGCCTCTGGTTAAGGACCTAGAGCCATCCATCTGATCATGCAGGAAAGAGAGAGAGAGAGAGAGAGAGAGAGGGACAATGCAGAGAGAAGAGAATGAGGGGAAACAGTGCAGGAAGGAAGGAGATAAAGACGGTGAGGAATAATGCAGAGAAAATCCAAAAAAAGCAGGACAGATTGACAGAGAAAACCCACTCCAAGATGTTATATAATGTTATTATAGATTAGATAGATTATATTTTATAATCATAAAGTTCATAGGAACAATTCAATAAAAGAGGTAAGAGCAAGAGAGTGATGTGATGCAGGTTTAAAAAATTGTGGCTTGGTTCAGCAGCAGGAGGGCTGTAAAAAGAACCTTGAACTAATTAAATAACTATTTCAAACACTGATTCGTTCACTCTGAAACTCTTTCATCACCTGAGGTATCCATCTTCATATTATATCATTCCCCATTTATATACAGTGTTCGTATAAAGTCTCTCGACTGCAACGTACCTGTAAAGCTTCCTTGTTCCTGCCCAGAGTGCTAACCTTGTGGGAGGAGGCAACGTGAGCCAAGTACTGTATGACTTTCTTAGTATTTTCTGTTTTCCCTGCTCCAGACTCGCCTCTAAAATACACAGACACACAAAAAACCAAGTAAGGAACACAATAAATACAGTTCTCTTTATAAAATGGTCCATCTTCAACACACATGGTTCCAATTTTAAACGGTATACAGAAGCATTTTAAAGAGAGAGAACACACAGAGGTGCAAGTGGCCAAACCTACATTCATCACACCAATAAACATAGAGTCCATGCAGCGTATTCAAAGCCACAGGTCTAAACATAAAGCAGGTGTGGAGGATAAAAGGAGCATTGCCGTTGTTGCTCTTGGAATAGTTCGAAGGAGAGTGGAGCAAAAATAGCTGCCGTAAAAAATATCTAAAAGAAGCAGAAGCCTTGTCCCAAATACACTGATTTCAAGATGAACCTAGAGTGGGATCCTTGAAAATGACAGGAAGAGTCTGGCCGGAAGATGGGATTATAGATCACAGACCCAGCGGCAAGCAGGTAGGTGGGCGAGTGATGGCAACAGAGACAGCAGCCTGCCTTCACGTTAAAGGCCTTAATATGCTCTGACCAGATATGACTGATTTGATGTGACTCTTTGATTCCATGTTTGAAAATATCTGACATTATGCTGAGCTCTGTCCTGGACTTTCTTGTGCACATTTACATTTAACAACATATGATATCATAAGAAGAAAAAAAATGTAAATGAAAAATTGTACGTTAATTAGTGATAGCTTTATTAGTAGATGCATAGAAATGTATGGTTAAATGTATGTGAGTCAAACAAACTAGATCCTTGTTTGTACAATATCCATTTTTCACATTTACAACAGTGAACAAATATTAGATCTGTGTTTGAAAAAAACACTTCTGTTCATGTAACCCTTAACCAAGGCCTACACATTAAACCTAACAAAAACAAGTTTGTTGGCATTTTTTTATATTTTGGGTGATTTAACCATTTGTGAATTCTTGTGTTGAAGTATTCTGGTTTCCACTGTTAAATTGCTAATTTATTTTAACTTATAGTTACTTGTTTCATACTAATAATTTACATTTATCTTCTTTGCAGGCCATATCATTTTTGTAATAAAAAGGTTTTTATTGTAGGATATTTATTTATCTCTGTAAAAAACATGTTACTGTAGGATATGTACTTATTGGACAATTTTGGATGGATGTATTGTTCTATTATATTTTCTATATATTTGAATCAGCCCTGGGCATATAAATGTTATTTTGAAGGATGTGCATTTTCCAGCTGGTACGGCTAGCAAGTTCTGAGTTTGTTTACATTGAGAGGAGCTTATTAACCTTAATTTGACAGCCTCTGATTGGTGTTTTTCCCCCCTGGGCATTTATATTATATACATGGCACCAATGCTCTTTGTCTGTATAGACCTTTCCTGGTGAAGGTCTGAAGACTGAAACATTAATAATGTGGGACAAGTGATCGACAGTGTGCAGGACTTTTGAGGCACTAATATACACAAATGAAGACACGTTAAAGCACACTGGACACATACATGCACACACACATTTCAACAGAGACATGAACTCTCAATGCAGCCCCTACAAAAAGTTCCCTTGCGGCACATTACAAACAATTCTCACACAGACGTCCCATTGTAAGTTACTCACGTGCAGAGGATTGCCTGATCTTCTCGGTCTGTAAAAGAAAAAAAAAAAGCCAGTATGAAGACATGACATCATGCATATCACTCATAGCTCACTTCACCACTCACACTAATCTCTGTTGACAAAAAGGCAGAAAGATCTCTTAAATACAAAGCTTCTTAAAAATAGTGTCAGTATCAGATGAGACTATACAACATTTCTGCAAAAGTGTAAAACACATGGTTTAATACATGGCTGACAAAATCAACATCAAACCGCTCTGCTTATTTGAAGACCTACTCATGCAGACATACAGTACGATTCACTGAAATAACACACTGTGAGATGTTGTATAGAAGTGAGGAGGCTATCCATGTCACTGGCTGGCTCATGTTACACTGAACCTCCACCCCTGTCATGAAGTGCCCTGGACACCTCCACAGGTCTTCACACCTCAAGTTTTAATAGGTAATACATATTACATGAGTGCACAGATGGAGTCGCACTAGATGGCTGCTTCAGCATTTATATTTCTCACTGTGCTCTTTGCATGTCAGTCATTCCTTTCGTAAATAGTACTGTAGAGAAAGACAGGTCACCAGCTCAACTGCCTAACCACATAATACTGGAAGTCAATGGGTGGACACAGTTTGCAACATCACTTGTGTTTGCTTTTGAAGAATTCCCACGAGTTCAGCGTGGAAGAATTTATACTGGTCACACAGGTTCAATCACTGTCGTGACACACCAGGAACCAACCCCGAGGGTGGTGAGGGGTTGACACATACACACTCAGCCTCACCTGTCTTGTCCTGCTATCTCAGGGAGACGCCCTGAGGCTGAGATGTTGCTCAATCAGCATTTAATGGCTTTGTAATGGTTGCTGGGAATGCTCCCTGTCTCATTTCATGGTGATAACAGGTAAGACTCAAGGACAAGTAAGACCTAAGAAATGTCTGCCATATGGTAACTATCATCATTATAAATGTACAATATCACTGAACCTACTGGTTGTTACAACGATTGCTGCCACGCCTGCATATTACTTTTAAAGCCTTTTGATAACAGCCACGAGTCAAGAAAAAGATACCACACCTATAAATAGCGTTAACGGTGTGGCTTAGTGATCAAAGATCATAGACCAGATTCAGCATCAAGTTCCAGTCTAGCTGAGCTGATAGCAGATGTATGGATGGCTGCACTGTCAGACTTAGTAGAGAAGTCAGAGGTCACAGATAGCATGGAGTACCTTGCAGCATGCTGCGATAGGCGGCCTCTGATATGGCGTAGATGTGCGGGGGCATCTCATGGCGTTTTTTGCCTCGATACATCTCCACGATGGACTCTGTGTAGATGGGCAGGTTCTTGTAAGGGTTCACCACCACACAGAAGAGCCCTGAATACGTCTGGAACAACACACAGAACAGAGAGGTTTGCACTTACTATATGTTCATATGGATATGCCTCATTTGCTTCCCGTTATGTTTGAAAGGGTTGATGTACTCATTTTATAATTCATTTAAAAAGATGTAACACTGGATGTAAACACTCCTTGGGGCTACTTTCTGCTAAAATAATTTATGCAGGATTCCTGGAGACTACCAATAACAGTGAGTGGCCTGTTTTCCCGGCTTGATACCTGCAGGAGTAGTATATTCTCATTAAGTAGTTGCTTCAGTAGAAAGTACAGCAGTAAACCAACAGTTTGTCTTATTCTGCATGTCAGTGACATTGTTCTCGATACTCAATGTGAAACAGGTAAGCAGGACACCATGTCTGAACAGTTAGGCCTAAGCTAATACTCACATTGGATGACAGGACAGATAAAATAACTGCACACATGCTGCATATAAACACACATAACGTTCTTACTTTCTTAAAAATGCACAATAGACTCTGACACCAATGGCACCACATATTTCTAAATGTGCTAATTTTTGTAGGATTTAAAAATACATAATTCATTCAGAAAAGAACATTAAGGCTATTCAGCACAGTGCTCATGCACACCCAGACAGTACTACACTCGAATCAGTGTTGTTTTCGTCAACGATGACGATGACGAAATCATTTCGTTGACGCCACTTTTTTTCATGACGATAACGAGACGGTGACGAGATAAACATAGCTCTCTGATGACGAAAACATGACGAGACGTGTGTGAGCTTTCGTTGACGAGACGAGAATGGACGAAAATGTTAGTGGGTGATCTGTCAGACGTTTAAAATGCACAACATTTCTGCTTATTGTGTGTGTCAATTAAACCTAAAAAGTATCTGCTGCTGCCTACATTCTATGGCTGCTGTCCTTGTTTGGTCACGCCCACCACCTGGCGTGCAGCGCACAACGTGCTCAACACGTCACACTGTTGTTACTCATCAGACAATGGACCATGATGGCGGCGGCAGTTTCAATACAGGGGCTCGGTGGTCGCAAACGTAGAGACGACATATGGGTGTATTTTAAATATAACCCAGCAGATAATAAAACAGAGTGTATTGTGAAGGAAGACGGTGACAAATGTGGCCACAAAGTAGGCGGAAAAAATACGACCAACCTTAAGCGGCACCTTAAGGCTCACCACAAGGATATTTTTTTGTATAACTCTCTGGTATAACTTACAACCTACCTCACTGTACCTCAGGAATTAATTGATTATTTTATTACATGGTTTGCACAAGTTAAAGATAGAGTGGGGTTATATAATATCTGTTGTAATTGCACTGGCAGACAGGGCCAAGTTGAGCATATGTGTTCCTCATCCATCACTCATATTTTGGGCATGTGTATGTTCATTGTACTTTAACAAATTCTGAGAAATAAAGCCACAATTGCTGAAGTAGAATGTTTTTGTTTTTTGGCTTTTTTGGAGTAATGAACATTGATTCCACTGTTACCACTTTATCTGTGTGTAATACACAATCCTTAGATCAGAAATTTGCCGTTGGGTGGAAACCTTATATGTCTAAAACCATTCCTTTATTATTGTTATTATTTGTGAAAATAGCAGATCTGCAAGCTTACAATGTGTTGAACGTATAGATCTGCTGCTATTTTCACAACTTATGTGTGACACTGCCCAACAGCAATCTCCAATACTTATTGACCTAATTTAATTTGTTAAAAGACTACTTATTTTTTCTTTTTCTTTTTGACTTTTCGTCGACTAAAACTATCACATATAGAAGTGACTAAAAATGTGACTAAAACTAATAAGCATTTTAGTCCAAAAGACTAAGACTAAATCTAAGATGGTTGTCAAAAACAACACTGACTCGAATGCACTCAAACTGCAGTGAAAGTCATGAATGAAAGAAACCACATTATCTTATCTCCTCTTTCAATACGCCTCTTTCAGCTATTCCAATAATCTACATCTATATATGTGTCAATCTCATAATCTGTTTTCCAGGCTACATTCATCATCCATATCTCTATTTTTTTCATTGTGCATACTATATGTTACCTGGTAATGTCAGTTAATTGTTTGACATCACTGTGACTTTCATTCCTAACTATCTATACTGTCCGTCTTCCTTGCACTGTCACCCCACTTTCTTCCTACAGCAGAAACTGGAGTTGCCAGTACACACACACACACACACACACACACACACACACACACACACACACACACACACACACACACACACACACACACACACACACACACACACACACACACACACACACACACACACACACACACACACACACACACACACACACACACACACACACACACACACACACACACACACACACACACACACACACACACACACCTTTGTAAACTGACTCTGCAACTTCTCTTAGCACGTTGTATCAGTTACACAAGGGATGCCAGAGCGCTCACAGCTAACGTATGCATGTGTTTTCAAACTGCTTTTT
This sequence comes from Scomber scombrus, assembly GCF_963691925.1. Taxonomy (NCBI): domain Eukaryota; kingdom Metazoa; phylum Chordata; class Actinopteri; order Scombriformes; family Scombridae; genus Scomber; species Scomber scombrus. The sequence continues at coordinate 18,724,337 of NC_084976.1, read as the reverse complement.
GTGTGCTGGTGTGAGAAACATTATGCTGTGTTTGCGTTTCACCCTCTTGTGCTTTAAACGTGTTGTGCACTCACATAGATCAGGCCGGAGAAGTATCTCTCTCTCAGATTGTGCAGCACTGAGGCTTCGTTGAGGCAGGTGAGGTCGGCCATGTCCTCCACTTTACTAAAGCGTGGGGGGTTCATCCGCTGCACCTCCTCCCTGGACAGAGTCACCCGCCTCTGGCTATCTGTCAGCTCCACCTCCACCTCATCGCCGCGCTCCTCTCGAATACTGGCCGACTATTAGCAGAGAGAGAAAGAGATTAAATAAGGAAAAAATGAAAGAAATACACAATAAATGTTTATTGTGATGGATTACCAGTGACAAAACAAGTTTCAAGATTTTGGACACAGATTTTCATACTTTAAGAAAATGGCTACCATGAGCTGAGGTACGAAAAAAGGTTAAAAAAAAAAGAAAATCATGATTTCGGTTTATCAAGTTAAATCTATAGCAACAAAAAATACTCTGGCCTAGTCCTTTAACTCTCAACCAAACCTGGTAGACTGCTGAAATGAAGCCCACACCGAAAACAATGTTTGAAACTGTCTGGGCAGAGTGTGACTGAAGGGGGCCGAGAGTGATGATATCTTTAAAAGAAAAAATTAAAACATACTTTTTTTATCCTGGCTTTCATATAGCTTGTGTCACTTTTACTCTTATTTTATTATTAGTTTTATTATATTAAACTTTATTAATTTAATTTTTTTTAATTTAAACTTATGTTCTTTTTAACTCTGTTCAGCACTTGCTGTTGCATTTGAAGTATGATTTGTGCCATATAAATAAAGTTTGATTGACTGATTGATTGATTGATTGATTGTATTTAGTCTCATGATACTAGACATCAGACATCTCTGCCTACTGAAGACTGGGGATTTCTAAATGCAGAGTAGCTGCTTGAACAGCAGCAAGAACAACAGCTAACAAACCTACGGTTTTTTGTCGCGGACACGCCTTACTGGAAATTATGCTTTCCTCTGTTGTGAACTGCATGTCACCGCCCCGATATGAAGGGACACCCTAAAAACTTTGGATTGGTTCTGCCATGCAGGTTTTTTTTTTTTTTAACTCTCTAATTGTTTCCACTCAGTTTTAAAAAACAAAACCTGGGAGATTGCTATATGAGCGTTTGGAGACTGACCTATGAGTCTATATATCGTATTCAACAGCAGACGAAAATAGACAGCGACAGAAAATGAAAGAGGACCTCTCTCGTCATGCTGTCAGTCTTGTGCTTGTTGGACAGAGTAGTGAACTCTAGCTTTGACCAGGTCACAGCTCTGCTATTTGACACACACAACACACAAAATAAGTGCGTGTATGAGTTTGCATGTGTGTGGGTGTATATTAGTTACAGATTGAACAACATGATCGGAACAGGAAACTGGATGAAAATGGGTGTGTCTTAATGGCGTGTCTTTTTGGTGTGTGTACAGTGTATGAATATGTGTGTTCGATGTGTGTGTGTGTGTGTGTGTGTGTGTGTGTGTGTGTGTGTGCATGCGTGTGTATGCGTGTGTGTGCTTGGCCAACAGTGCCCTTCTCAGATCATGAGTGTAAAATGAAGTCAGTGTCTCTGCAACGGCCTCTTTAACATTAGGAGGATGAAGGAGAGTATTGTTCTATTCATAGAGCTCTCGACTAAACCAGTCCAACACAGAGAGGCAGACTCAGAGAGAGGACATCAAATTCATATGTCACATCCTACAGTAATGAAAACTTGTTGTGTACATTACATGAGTACTAAGGCAAAGTGGAACAAATTTATATTATGACAAGGGTCTTGTGATAGTCATTAGGCCTAAATGTGTTGGGAAGCATGACAAGGCACATTAAAGAATCTAACAGGGACAGAGAGAATCCAAATAAAATAGGGCATCGTCATGAGGATTAAAAAGCTCATAAAAGATTGTAACACTCACATACAAAGACACACACACCCTGCCCCACCCCTATGACACACCTTTGGTCTAGAAGGGCACATACTTGGGGCCAATAATTTACCAGAGAATTAATACCCTGATAGTAGAAAACAGGAATGTGACAGCAAGCTATAAAAATAAATTATCCTTCATTTAATTTAGACCGGAAACTGAGCTTGTTTTATTTCTTTCCATGTGTGATTTCAGTTGGTGCTTGTTGGAAACAAAAGTTAACATATTTCTGTTGAACGGTTATGAGTGGACCACAATAAATTACCTCAAAGCCATGCTTCTCTGACGGCACCCACACTAGCCTCTTAGCCGCCCAGTCGGCTTGGCTGGCAGCGGTGAACACAGCAGAGTTGGCGGTGGGAGACCCTGGACCCGCTCCCGATGTCAGCAAGCGGGTGACATCGTTGGCACCGCCCCCCGTTGGCCTGGACATGGTACTACTGGCACTGGGAGAGGGAAGACAGAGACACAAAAAAAAGGAAAAAAAAGGGGACAATAAAAAGTGAGCCTGCGTTGAGCCTACTTGTCCTGTGGAAAGGCTGAAAACTGGAGCGATGGGGATGATGTAAAGAATCGTCGGACTTTGACGCTGATACGTTTCTGTATCAAGACACTTCATGTGCGCCCACACATGAAAGAGCAGTGGTAGCACGCTAGTAGCATGCAGGCCATATCCAGCTGAGATGGTGGCCTAATTGAAAGACACAGCAAATCAAGGAAAAGACAGGGATGGAAGAAAGACAGAAAGATTGGTGGGTGGAGGGCTGGAGGGGTGACAGAGCAGCGAGATACATCAATCGACTGAGTAAACTGACATGACAGTGAGAGGGGGAGGGAAGACGAGGAGGAAGGAAAATGGGTGGGATAGCAGTGAGGAGAGAGGATCGTAATAGACTGAATCTACTGGTAAACTAACAGAAAAAAGTAGACTACATCTTTCTACTCCAGGCCAAAGAGATTAAACTCTACTGAGCAGCAGTTGCCAAAATCTTGATTTGTCAATCGAGGTGACAGTAGCTAGAAGTGGTTACTACTCTATATGACGGCGATCTCCAGTCAAAGAGACTGATGTTTCTAGATTTGCTCTGACAACTAAGAAATCACGTACAGCAATGAGTCCGTAAGAAAAGTTCTGTGTGTGGAAAGAGAAGGCCACAGGGACTGACATCATTTCAGAAGGGTGAGCTGCTGCTCCTTCCACAATGGCCCACATTAAACACTCAATTGTGCATCACAAACGTACAGCACACACAGCATTAGCACTGGCTGACATTGTCTTAAAGTCTCATTATTGATATTAAAGCAAATTAGTTAGGAGCCTCTGCATGTTGACGTTGTTCAGAGATTGGTGACAGTTGTTGGAGGCAGCTTAGATTTTCTGAATTCATGAAATGGTTTTACGGGGGAACGAGCTGACACAAAGTCTTCTGAAGTAACCACAGACAGGTGCCGGCCTGCATGCATGTGTCAACTATTAGGCGTCTCCATGCTCACCAGGTATGTCATCGAGCCTGATTCCTGCTATGCTTTTTTAGTCTACGTTTTTTTTAACATTTTGTCAGTTCCTGACAGGGACCAGTCACCAGCTAGGCCGTTATTATACCTGTTACAGCAATATGACTCTGGGTGTGGAATACAATTGACAAAAGAGTCGCCACCACCCAGCCAGTCAGTATGGAGAATATGTAGTTCCCTCTGTATCATAAAGCAGCCTTTTGTGCATCTGTTCATTAAGGATAAAGTTGGTGTTATTCTCTATTTGTATTGTCATCAAAGAAACAATTTCCTGTGGCCTGTTCTCTGGCCTTAACCCCTAAAAGTCCATTTGGACCTACTAAAGAGGTGAATCTTTCAAAACGGGTGACAAATATATAGTTTTGTAATCAGTCATTTTCTAAAACTGCTGGGACAAACATATGATTATTTTCAGCTGGAGATGCATTCGGTGTTCAAGTCAGTATCTGCCTCACTCAGGACTGTGTGTGTTGATGTAGGAAAAAAACGACAGTGCCCTTCACCACCATGAAGGCACCTGTCAGCCTGTGTGGCTCGCAAATGTATTTTTAGTCATTTTTGGACAACAACAGAGGTCTATCATGCTCAGAGGAATAAGCTTCTGTATATCAGGTTTCTCGATTGGATTTATTTGTTGATACAGATCTGAGATGTGGAAAGGTACAGCGTCCACTGCAGAAAAAAATAGTCTTTTAGGCTTCATTCTTAAATCATCTTTACCAATGATCACAGCTGAGCACTGACAGGCACTTGACAGTTCACCACTTTGAATGATATAGTTGCAGTGTGTGGTGCTGCTGAGCCACATCGATGCCAATGATTCCTCTAAAGCAAAATCTTGACACCCACCCACACACGCACACACAGACCTCACAACCTGGACTGACCAGCAAACTCGTCCTGCAGCAGCTGGAGTTGCCAAAACCTGACTGCCTCCCTCCATAGCAACACCCTGAACACTAAGCAGCAGCCCACAGACAATACCTTGCGAGTTTGAACTGAGGTCATTCACTGCGGGGGTCCTATGGTGGGTGTGTGTGCGTGCAATTAATGTGTGGGTGCCTGCGTGTGATTGCGTGTGTTAAACGGGTATGTGTGTGTGTGTGTGTGAGGAGATAGGAGGAGGGGGGTGTTGGGGGGGGGGGGGGGGGGGGGGGGCTGGAGACGCCTTTTTTCCTCCAGCTTTGATGCAAACAGGCATTGCATCGGTGATGATAGTGTGGCATCTGCGCACACCAGCGGACAGTGAGAAGAGGTGACATTATTAAGCCAGTGGCTAAAATAATTACAGTGCTACTGCAGAGCATTACAGCTGCGGCATGACCCCTATAAATTACCAGCATTTCAAGGCTGTATCCCCTGCACGAATAGGGGAAAAAACGGATGAAGGCAACCACACCTAAAACATAAGACATGAACAATCACATGGGCCCCAGCCTTTAAATGACTCTCTGAACCGCATACATGTGGCAGCCATAAAACCAAGCCCTGATCACTGGGAATAATAGCTAGGGACTGTTATCATCATCATTGTTATTATTATTATTATCATTATTATTATTATTATTATCATTTGTTATTTACATGAAACTCATCAGGCCTGTACCTTATAATTATATGAGCTGAAATCCTTTATAAAATGGCCATGATCAGACAGAGACAGTTTTCCTTTGCCAGACTTCAGGTCATCTCGATGTAAGCCTCTCTTCGAGGGCGAATATAAAGATCAAACCAGTGTGAACGCTTCTTGTCCCACCGACGTCTCATTTTTAGGCGTTATGCCATCGCTTTTAGACAAACCTAGCGAGGTTAGCCAGCTACACAGAAATATGATACGTTCAGGATATTACACTGGCTATTTACGAGTTGGATTAGGGTAAAGGCAATTAAATCTCTTACCTTCAGGTTCCGCTCTGAATCGTGGATAAGGCTGTGGTGGGAGGAGAACCGGGATGAGGCTGTTTCTTGGATATTTTCCTGCCTGATAGGTGTGTAGCCTACTGCATATGCGGCTTTTATCATTGCACCGCTCTCTCTGTAGAGCCGCACACACTTCTCGATGAGAATAAAATAGACTGAGAGCTGTGAGGGCAAGGCGGCGGCTTCAGCCCAGGAGCAGCGCTTCCTGCTAGGAGACCAACCAAGTGCGAGAAGACGTTTCTCAGCGAGGAAAAAGTCCAATGAAATCCTACAACCGAGCCATTAACCCGCCCTGTGAATGCTGCACCCGCTTTCCGCCCCTTTGCTGGCATAAAACGGGTGCGGGGACGAATGGCGTCAACGGCAGCGTAAAGATCTCCGCCGTTGACCAATGAGAGCAGAGGAGGGGCGTGGCTATCTGTAACTGACGTTTCTAACAGCGAATCAGAGCGCTGCAGCAGGTGCCTGTGCTGCAGTCTCGCGCTGGAGCAGGGAGATTTGCGCGCCCTTTGTTTACCACTCAGAGCTGGCTGGTGACCGCAGACACAGATCTGAGGTCGGATTTCCACAAATAAAACAGACGATTTGGTTGGAAAGATCTGACTCCAGGAGCGTGATTCAGATCATCCCCTGAAAATCCGACTGAAGCAGAGTACGTGAGGTACCAGGGTGCTGGGAAAAATATTCAGATCCTTTACTCAAGTACAGGTGACCACACTGCATAATATATCCATTAATCTCTATTAACACAAAGCTACTTCTCTCTCAAATAAGTAACACGTCACTTTTTACTATTTAGTATTTATTGCACTCTTGACTTCGTTGCACTATTTGTATCCTGTTTACAGTCACAAAAACTATTTCACCTGTATATAGTCATTGCGTGTGAATATTTAGGAATATTGTTGTTGTTTCTTCTATGAGATAAAGTTCCAAAAAGAAAACTACCTAAGTATTACTAGCTAGATGTACTGAGTATCAGATATAAAATAATTAATCTGTAGAAAATTACCCCCTGTCAGGGGCGGATTTAGGAGATGACAAGATCCGGGGCTAAATCTAGAGAACCCAGAGCCAGGGCCAATGTTTTGTTTTTTGTATGGTTCACATGCTCAGAATTTAATTTTACTGCATTATATGACTATTGCAAACATTAGTATTAATAGTAGATATTTATTTTGATCCTTATCAACAATTTCCCCAAACCCATGCTCATAGAGATATATAAATAACAATCAGGAATTAGATCAAAAGGAAAACGAAAAAATATTACAATCATATTATATTTAATATTAATAATTACATTTTTAATTGCATTTCAATCGCATATTAAAAAGATATTTTTCAATTTACATAAGGGGGTTTTAACATTCTTTCAATTGTCCTTTAAAAAATAAAACATATTGATCGGTCCAGAGGTATTAGTGAAAATGTAACATTGTGGATATTACACAGGGGGGGAATTTACCTTTCTTCTTTCTGTGACAAAACAAGATTTAGATTCAATCTCTGACATGCAGCTGTACTGTAAAAGTGGAGACATTAGTGCCCCTTGCAACATCTTTTACAATTTTGCTGATTTCTTCACAATTATAATGATGACCCTGCATAGTATGGTGCGATACAATTAAGTATAACAAATGCATATTTCATTGGTGTAGAAGTACTAAAAGAAATAAAAAGTATCTAGTAGTATAAATGGAAAAATTGTGATGAGAGCAGTGGTAAATGCTGAATAACATTTTGTAAAACAGTCAGTCCACGAGTGCTACAAGATGAAAAAAATAAATAAAGAAGCAACCAATAATAGTAATTCAATCCCCGTGTTTTATTTGCTCTACAACACAGATTTGTTTCATTTGGAAGTGCTCCGTGCCAGAGGCAGCTCTTAAATTACATTTCAGTCTTAGAACAGAGTGGGACTTTCCCTTTTTCTCTAGAAAAATACCCCAGGAATGGTAGCTACAGCTTTTATTGGTTTCATCTCACTAAATTACTAAAACTGGTGTAGTTTTATGTATGAAATATATTCTAAGTACCTATATATGGTGTGAATCCTAGTAACCAGTGATATTATATAAAAAAACTCCATGGATATTTTTTCTGCAGTGTTTAAAAAGCACTATCATGGTTAAAGTGATGGTGAAAGTTACATTTCATGGAAGTGGAGGCAGGGTGAACAACATGACCCACCATGGAGCCTATAAATAGAAATGGTAGCCATAAGGAAAATTCCTAAAGGAGGACACAGAAAAAGAACAGCCTTAACACTAATTGTAACAGTTAATATGTTATCAATACCTTGACTCACCCCCACCCCCACCCTCCTAAGGTAACCATAGAGCATCTTTTCCATAATCAATTGATACACTGTGACTGATGCATTGAGGTTAACCCGTGCTGATCCCACACTATTACTGTGCTGCAGAGCTTCATCTGTGATATTTGTGTCTCTCTCTCTCTCTTTTTATATATATATATATGTATATATGTATATATACATATACATATATATATTAGTGCAAAGTACAAAGAACAAGATCCCAGGTTGTGCGTTGGACAGGTTGATTATTGGGCAACACTTAATATTGTGTTGCACTGCTAACACTTCCTTTTCCAACACCTTCTGTAATCAAAACACTTAATACTCAGGTGGCATAATTTACTGTAAATTCATACAAAGATCTAAAATAAATAAGAACATTCCAGGTGCTTTGTAAAATAACTACAAAGTGCAACTATTACATAGTCTACTATACAATGCAGCTAAAGCATCCCTATAATATCAGTGCATGTTCATATTGAGACTTCTCAGTCATTGAGCAGATTCACAGCACTTAATTTGCACAAACATGTTTGTCTACTTAGCACAACATACTGCAAATGTTAAGGTGATCTGAAAAAACACTGTTGTTGAAGTAACACTGTTCTAAATGAAGTCACATTAAAGATAAGATTTAAGCACATTTCAAATATTAAATAAATTGCTGCAGATGAACGACAGTTGAATCACATCTCTGCTTTGTTATGAAGGCACCACCCACTACAAATTTCTTACAATTGTGAAACCAAGTGTAACACATAAGAATCAGAGAAGAGTGTCACATGATTTTATAACACAGAATAAACTTTTATGAATGCTTCGAGATCAATCCCCATCAACTTGTGGAGATGTTAGACAGGTTTTTTTTCTTGATGAGATGTAGACATGATAAGTTATCCCAATAACACCATCTTCCACTCAGTTCATGTCATTACTATTCTACTGATGAGGATGAATGTAGGCCTCCGATGCATTTATGGAGTCAATGAGAGTCCTTTGAACTTTAGATGGTCATCCAAGTGCAAACATACTTTTAAGGTTATAATGCCATATGTCAGTCGCTTACTACAACTGCCGCATTCATCATCTTTGCATTTATTTCTTTTTGCTCTGTCCAAAAAAAACAGCGCAAAACAACACAGTGTGCTTGTTTTTTTATCAACAAAGAACATGAAGAGATAATGTAGATATTAATGCAAGAACAATGTCTGGAGATTAACTGATCTAGATACAGCGAACATTATCAGCCATCCTATATCACTGTTGTGGTTTGAAATTACTAAATGGCTTTAAACTCATCTGAAGTTAGATTAAATGAAACAAATGTTACAATCAATCAAAAGCCAAAAAACAAACAACATACAGTACATTACATAGAAAAGAGACTGCTCAAAACCGCTGCAAGTTTTCAGCTGTTTATCCATGTAATTGTTGCTTTGCATTGGCTCTAACGAGCAGCCCCCACGCTCCAAGTGTCACAAAAATGCTCTGTCCATACTTACCATACGAAAATAAAACCTTTAAATGATAACTCAGTGACATAGCGAAATACATTCCTGAAATGTACCTTGTTAGGTACACTGTCAATCACTGCATTCAGAAGCCACATCAAATCGAGGTCAAAATTCCTCCAGTCAGGCTCATACAGCTGGGAGTGCAGTTGCAGGCTAGAGCCACTATGGGGTGCTCTTGTATATCCTGCCAGTTTGGCGTTAAAGCCATATGGACGTGTTGTGGTAGTGATGGGCCAGATAGAGACTTAGCAGACAAGTTTTCAATGATTCTGAAAGATTGCCAGGACCAATCAGACAACTAGGGCAGTGTAGTAACCCATCTCCCCATTAGAGCGACCCCAAACCTCCCTATGTTTCTCTATCTGTCCACCTCCTATCTACTTTTGTGTTTATCCTTTAATCTCTTCAGTAGTGCTAACCAAAATCTTGTTTCATTTGTAAACTTCAAATCTGAATGAATTTCTTGACCTATTCCTATTCTGAATATGTCTGACCATTGTGAACAGTGTTGCTTCCTATTTCTTATGCTGATACTGGCAGATTCTTTGTCCCTGGTCATATCTACCTCTAAGCCTGACTCTCTTGGTCTGCCCATTCCTACCCTGTCTAACTGTTTCTTTTTACCTGTACTATCTTTAAATGCCTGGGTCAACTTCCTGTCTCTTTTCCCTTGAGGCCTACTGTCCTCCAACTTCAGTTGTAGTGGAGATGTTCTGACAGTGACTGCCTTCGGGTTGGTGGGGAGGGACATTCAGGGTCTCGGTCAGGGTCATCATCAGGGGAGACGAGTTGCAAAGCCACTTCATTCTCATAGCAGAACGATGAGCGTGAGCTTTGAATGTATTTCTGCTCAGCGAGTTCTTTAGCACTGCATGAGGGTGTGTTTGGGATCTCATATGTTCGATGGAAGAATGAGTAGTCCACCTGGAAAAAGGACAGACCACAAAATAAATGAGCTTCAATTATTTTTCAACAAAGTTTTGTAAAATGAGCATGTAGACCCATTCAAACTCTATAGAAACAAAGATACTGCTCTACTGCGGACATCATATCACAGGCCTAATGGTCCTTATCCTTTATGTAAAACTTAGTAGTTCCTCTCTCACCTGGTAACCGTCTTTCCTCTCAAAGAGCACTGGTTCGAAGCGATGTCCCCAGAGGATTTCGGAAGCCAGATAGGAGCTACGGCACTGTGTGGTCATGGCTGTGGCCTCCACCATGCCCTCAAGTATGACAACTACTTCCAATTCAGAGTCATTTTCTAGGGTCTTTCGGTCCATCTCGAAGAATGGAGACTCGTCGTTGATCTCATGGACAACTGTCACCGGTGACACCAAGAAGATGCGGTCTGTGCCAGTGTCAAAACCCACATTGATGTCCTCATTATCCAGTGGAAGGAACTCTCCCTCTGGAGTTACCCTTGGCTGAGAGGAGGTTGGTAATAAAGAGTGAAATAGTCACTAATTAGTACATAAAACTTTCCACATTAGATGTTGTGATGTTACGAAATAGATTTTCAGATGTGGAATGTGAAATGTTACATGGCAACTAGAAACGATTTCCAATGTGAAACAAATAAAAGCCAAAAGCAGGCAGGAGACGACTAAGTAAACTGTACTATCATGACTGTAAACTGTAATATAATAACCCTGTAAATATGACTTGCAAAACCCTGATATGAGAATAAGGAAGGCATTTCACCTTGAAGGGCACAGCGTATATATGAAAATTTCATTTTATATATGAAAATTCACTTAGTTAATATTTCCTTAGAGAAAATCACTGGAAATGAAATGTCTTGAACTGATCCAAAAGCTTAGTATTTGGTTATTATTCTACCTAAATTTGCAATGCAAGTCTTTATTTGTACCACCCATTGGCTTATCACTCACCCAACCCTTAGTATTGAACAATATCCAGATCCAGCATTTAGAATCGTATTTCTTTGATCCTTGCAAACTTAATCTCATCTGCCCTGTCTGAACTTTGATATGGTCATGCTATTAAGAGAGATCAAATTGTCTATGCTGTATCCTCACTGTTCCACAGATTTTTGACCCTGCAGACAACTGTGGCAAGATACACACACACAGATAAATGCACACAATGAGCAGTGCTCATGGCAAAACATGCACAAACAAGGAAACATGTCGTAACATAAGGTCAAAGAGTAGGGTAAACATCAGTATTGAGTACAATCACCCAAACCCATGTAGGTACAGTACACACAAGGGAAAATTAGATGACGAAGGACAATGGCTCTTAGTTAAAGAATTGTGGGCAAGTTAATCCATGCTAAATCTTCCTAACCCCTGAGGGGAAAATAAAACAAGCTCTCATTAACTACGGTCCACAGAATACAGGCCAGATGGTCTCAGCGCTCTCTCTTTCTCTCTACTGAAACCTCCACCACTATCTCTCACAGCAGCAACCTCTATATTTTTGCTGATACTTTCTTTAAATTTTCTGTCAGTTTAACCCTCAAAACACCCCTTAGGGCGCTTTCACACCAACAGCAGTTGGTGCGCACTAAACAGTCCATTCGGACCAAAAGCTCTTAGTTTGGTTCGTTTTCATTGGTGTGAAAGCATCAATCGCACTCGGGTGCACACTAAATTAAGCGGACCGAGACCTCCAAAAAGAGGTGGTCTCGGTCCGCTTGACTCCGCCCCAAATGTCGACCTATCGGAAGATGAGGGAACGTCAATCGGACCAATCTTGATTCATTTGCAGGTGTGAACACGGACCACACTGCAGCCTGTACGCTACATAGTAACAGTTTTACTGCCTGGTGCGGACCAAATAATCAAACTAGTGGTGTGAAAGCGCCCTTAGAACAGTTTTTCTAAAAGAAAAGTTAAGTTAATAATTGCCATATTTTCTGACCTCTTTCAATTTTTCATTATGGCCATTATCAATATGCCTCCACTTACCTTCAGTAGTTGTGCTCGGACATGCGCCTCTACCAGGTGACTCTTGCGTAGGTTTCCAACCCTCCACATCATGCACAGTCTGCCATCCCTCAGCGCCACCACAGCTGTGTCAGAGAAGACCAGTGTCTCGTTGCGCTTCTTGGGCTTGGCAATCTTTGCCATTACTGCCCCGATGATGAAGGCGTCAATAATGCAGCCCACAATGCACTGCAAAACGACCGCCATCACCGCCAGGGGACATTCTTCGGTCACGCTTCTAAATCCATAACCGATGGATGTCTGCGTCTCCAAGGAGAATAGAAAGGCCGCCATAAAGCTGTTCACCTGGAGGAAGCACGGCTCCTCAACGACAGCCTCTCTATCCGACTCTCCTCCAGATCCAGCCTCTCCTGATCCTGAGATTCCTGAGCTGGGGGCAAGCCGAATGGAAAGGTCCCCATGCGCGGAGGCAATGAGCCAGAAGGCAAATCCAAAGAGCAGCCAGGAGAGAAGGAAGGAGAGGGTGAAAATGACCAGCATCCAGCGCCAGCGGATGTCCACACAGGTGGTGAAGAGGTCGCTGAGGTACCGCTGGCCCCTCTCGCTCATGTTGACGAAGGTGACGTTGCAGCGTCCGTCCTTGCCCACAAAGCGTTGTCGGGGCCGGCGGCTTGAGCGCCTGGTGCGCCGGCGGTTGGTAGTGGAGGGGGAAGAGAGTGGCTCTGAGGATGACCGGCCTTCAACTCTTCCTCCTAAACTACTGCCTATTCCACTTCTTAGCCCTGAGCATATCCTTCCTGCTCTCATCCCGCCTTCTCCTCCTGTGTCTCCCCCAACTGACTCTCCAATGGCACTCTGCCTCCGTGCATTGTTGGTGTTGCTCTGAAGAGGTAGAGCTTTGCCGTTGAGGGCATGGGTCGGAGAGGGACTGGTTGGGGTCCCTGACCCTGTTGGACTTCCCCCTGCCCTAGCTGTATCTGCAGCACTTTGTGCCAGCCTCATGACCTCCTCCTCCTCCACTGGCCCATCCACCACAGCACTGAAGCGGCGTTTCACACGTGCTGCTCCCATCATGCACTCTATAGTAACGTCTTTCTTGAGAGAAGTGCACAATACCTCAGTGTGCCTTGAGTTGATTATTGATGTAATAATTTAGCACCTCGATACAATCAATGGAGTTATGTTTGGTGGTATCAATACAGTCAGTCTTTCAATCTTTTCAATGCTGTTTCCAGGGACAGTCTATTCTTTCCCCAACTCGATCTCTCAGCAAACAAAGGGTTTTTGTCTTTAAGTATGTCCAAATGTCCTTAGATCATACTCAATTAAGTAAAGAGGTGAGGTGAGCTGAAAAGAGGGATGTCAATAGTAATTCAAGGAGTCTATTTCTGTGACCCCCAGTTTGCAAGAATTGGTTGGACAAGGAGGAGGAGAGCTGGGTTGATCTCAACAGGTGTCAAAAGAGCATGCAGGATTGGGTCTGTTCAATAAAAGGGATCCCAGAGTAGGCACCATTTGACAAAAACTATAAGCCCGTAATGCAAAGCAGAAGGATGGAGACAATTATGGATGGAACAGCTGATTACAGGGTATCTATCTTGCACTTGTGAATAGATGCAAATTATGATTACAAAGAAATAAAAATGAAACTTCAAACAGGGGAAGATATAAGTTATTTATACCATGCAGTCCAAAAAGCAAAAAACATGCCAATTCTTACGATCAAGTTCGTCCCAGTTTCAAAACCCCTTGGTATGGGCATGAGGAGACAAAGAATACAGTACTTTCAGTACATCAAATGCCTATGGCATTATTCACCATTCATTATTCAGTGTCCTTACATGATGAATCAAACATTGAATATAGTGCACACAAGGGAATGAGCAGACCTTCTCAGTGTATCACTTTCAGCTAACTTAAACTAGTCTTGTGACTTGCAGTTGTCTTCACAAGTAAAGGAAAATTATTTTGCCCAATTAAAGGGCCCAACTGAAAGAACCATGTTTTGTTTTCCATTTCCTGCTCTATCATGTCACTGCTTTCACAATTTCACATTTTGTTTGTAGGGGCTTGCACATCTGTTTGATGGCCATTGTGAATTTGGTGAAGGCTTGTACTGATTTTTTGCACAGATAATATTGACACAAACTACACTGCTGTTAGCAATCACCTCCAGCAGTTAGTCTATCAGAGCAGACATACCTCATTACAGCTCAGCATTACAGCTGAGAAATCACCTATGCCTGAACAGATAAGAAAAAGGGAAGAAAACAACAGAGAGAGATTACTTTGATCTATATCTGTCATTACTCATGTTTTTAGCATTACGTGAAGGATTTATATGGAAGGAAAAGGTAAGTACACAGGTCACCTGAGGAAGTTTTCTACATTTTTTGGAGGTCAGGCGGCAAAGTTGATAGATCGGGTGTACACCGCAGAGAGAGAAGAAGAACTGAGACGTGCTGAGATCTAGGATGGCTGAGAGTGTAAAGGGGCTTGTTGACTGAAGTGTCTTACTCAGCACCCCTGTTTGAAACAGATCTCAAAAGGCTACCTGAACACTAGAGAGAGTTTACACAAACACACACACACACACAGAGAAAATGATCACAGGTGGATGAAATCTGCAAATAAGCACATGCAAGACACTTTAAAATACACCATAAACCAAATCCATTTCTAAAAACCAAGCATGTGAATCTAGATTTATAGAAATAACTCTTAAAACCACATAACAGTAAAAATAAAACAAAAAGGAAATGTGCAATTACATATAGCAATGAAAAGCTTTGCTCATAGTAAGAGCATTTACCTTGCACAGCCACAGTCAGAGCACTCTACTACTGAATCCTGATAAGTAAAAAGAGTATGCAACATTAAATCTTTTAGGAACCAGTCAACATAATCATTCTCTGCACTGTGGCAAATACAATGAGTACAGCAAAACAATAGACAAGAGCTACTGCTATAACTGTTCAAATACAGAAGAAGCCATGTCAAAAGTGGAGTGGACAAAAGTCTACAACAAATGAAAATGGGGAAAGAGATCCCTCCTGAAGTGAGAAGTGACATATGGGTTCATCTTCGCTTGTGTGTTGACCTCTCTTTCTGACACATGTTCAGTAAAAGATTTGAGCTTTGTTGCTGCGGGGGTTAGAATCACAGGAGAAGAGCAACGTGGAATCAGTTTTTTCCATTCCCTTTACTCAGATGTCAGTTGTCGTTTTGTGTCCCTTTGCTTTGAGACCTTCTTGTCTAATGCACTGCCAGTCTTGAAAAGAAAGGAGAACACACATAATCAAAATTAAAGGTAAGTATCAGAGTATCAAAAAATATGTCACTGAATTTAGAAAACTGTGGTGAAGCAGATTCTGCAGTAGTGTAGTTATCTTACTGATGATTCAAAACAGAATGTGGACTATCAGAAGACTTCAAATTAACATTTCATGACAGATTTAGATCTTAAGTATGGAGTAAATAGATAGTGATGAGAAACCTACCGTTTGTGGTGTCTCCTTGGTGTCTCTCGTGCAGTCCTTGAATTGTAACTTGATCTTTATCAATCAAATATAATGGAGGTTTTCTTCTCTATGGTCCCAATTGAAGAACCAAACTCTGCCAAGACTAAAGTCAAACTTCACCCAGATGTGCCTCTGCAATTATGGAGCCTGTGAAGAGACAGAGAGAAAAAAAAATTACTTTCCTCTTTGATTTCTACACTACATTTAGGGCTTACCTAAAAATCAGTATCTGAATATACACCAATGTAATTCCAAATATGTTACAGGGAATATAAGAATGGGAACTCCAGAGTGCAGTTGAGTTGAACTTTATAGAGAAGACTGATGAGTTACCAAACAACTGATCCTACATGAAGAAGCCTAAATAAGCATTAATGGATTAAAGCGAACAGACTGTAAGAGTTGGAGAGGATTTTCTTGGGCAAAGGGTGAGACTGGGTTTGTAAGTCAGATGAAGGACTGGTATAAACCAGAACTCTGACTTGTTTGAGGGTGAAGCGGTAGTATGCCTTGCTGTGGAGATGGCAATATACTGTGGATTAGAGCTGTGCTCGTGACTCCGGTAATCTCCCCGATGGTTTTACTAATCCTCTGAGGATTCATGTGAGAGTCGCTACTGTTATAGAAAGTGGCAAGAATATCAATGAACACACCGGTAGGGTATTTTATAGCATACATTTGGGATAATACAAGTGAGTTGTACTTAATTTAACAAGTGCACCTCCAACAAATGATGCAGACTTGAACATTAATTGCTCACCTTTAATCAACCAGAGCCAGAATTTATAGTATAGAGAAATCACATGTGCCACATCCAGTGTATTGAACCTTTCAGGATCAGTTCGCCTGCAATCGTAAAATGTAGAGTTTCTTCCAATTTTATCGAAACTTGTCAGGAGATACAGTAGCATGATAGAGCCTCGTGGCTTAGGGATCAAGATGGCGACCAGGATGTCCCCAGTTTGCCTCCAGACCAGGGAACCTTTGTCCCGTCATTCCTCATCTTTCTGTCCCGCCCCTTGTTTCCTGTCGTCCCTCTATATTACAGTCAGTGTTTTGCAGGCAGTTTATTACAATGTATAAAAGCCCTAGACAAGCAGTCTTGACCTTGGTGTCTTTACTGCAGTTCCTGCCAACACTACCAAATGAACAGGCTCTCAGTCTGCTATCTCCGTGATTGGGCTGGGGTGTCGCTGGACAACTGACGACAGTAGCTGGAGGAGGTGATGAGAGAAGTGTGTGTGTTTGTGTGTATGTGTATATCTATGTGTGTGTGTGTGTGTGTGTGTGTGTGTGTGTGTGTGTGTGTGTGGTGGGGGGGGGGGGGGGGCAATGTGAGGGTGTACATGTCCCTGTGTTGCCTAACCTTGTCATGGTGAGGTGGCAAATATCTCAAATGACTCCTCGCATAAGAATATTACTGCAAAGGTGTCTGGGAAAGTTGTCCATGTGAAGTTGTTGTTTCACAGTTTCAGGACCCCCAGAGTGGAGTTCAACCTTATATGTTGAAAGCTGAAAGATTTGATGGGACTACATCTGATATTAGACAATATGGTAGTTATTCATATTGGGTAGTATGTTATTTGTCAAGTAAGCTAAATACATTTGCAAAGAATTTTGTGAAGAGTGTTGGTTGTATAACAATGGACAGTGGTTCACTGAATTGTTAACGTTTATTTTTTAAATGTGATTTAATGTAAATTTGCCAAATTGGGATATGTATATAGGCCTACTGATATTTACAACTAAGCCAGTGTAAGAAAATGACAGTGGTAGACAAGAAGACCTTTCAGAGTAATGTCTTTAAATGTTCAGCTCTCTAATAAGTGGATTTGATTTCCTACGACTCTAAATAAATTGAAACATCATTAGCATAAACTAAACTTTGATTAAATACCTACATGTATACTTTGAGTAGAAAACATAATAACTTTAAAAGAAGGCAGGAGGACTTTGAAGCACTGACTTTTTGACACAGCTAATGTTTCATCCACATATGTCTTCTTCAGAGTGTAAAAGGAAAAAACATCATATTCATCAATATAATGTTGTAAAGGTTTTTTTTACCTAAAGTTTGTCATTATGTCTTGAAAAGTGGAGCCCATCTCCACAGAAATGTTGAGTTTATAAGCCACAAATAAGACCTAAAGTAATTCCTTGACACTAAGTCCTCTAGCAGCACTAAACCTTCTATAGTCAAAGCAAATTGGCAAAATAATACTGTCCAACAATCATCCAGGGTTTATGGATTATTTAAAGAAGCCACTGATGCAGAAGCAATATTGACCATAAGCAACTGTAGAGGACTAGAGGGACAACGTTGTTGAAGCCAGTCTAATTGTGTTACAGCTCGGACTGATTTTAGTCAGCACAACTTTTGAGTACTGCATTAAACTGGAAACCTGGTATAGGAAAACCTCTGCTTTGATCATCACACTCATAAATCTCCCGCAAGACCACAGTAATCCATTTTCACCACTTATCCTTCTCTCCTTTCTTTCATGTGCTTCTCTAACCACGTATTCTCTCTCTTTATGCTGTCCTCTTTCTATCCAGATTATCTGACCATATTAAGGTGTTATGTGGACAGATTAGATTTGCACGGAATATGATTTCAGTGTCATTGAAAAAGGCATTGAATATACTGTACTACTTTCCTTCATAAAGTAATAGTATTTTATGTATCGTTCAACTTAGTTTGATGGTTTTATGATGGAGGGTTTAATCAACACTTTACACAGAACACAATGTGCAACATTGTGCTGTGGTGATTGAGTGGGAAGTATTGTTATGCTTATAGCTTCAGACATCTGAGTGCCAATTCACAGATTGTGTACACATGATGAAATACTTTCTGAGTTTACACTTCTCACATCTCGAATGACACCACTGAAGTACACATTCTACGTATTCCATTTTCACTTTATTTGATCTTATGTCTATTAATATTATCAAGCAGGTTTTATTTTACATCTTATGTTTTATGTTTATTTTATGTATTTTTTTGATGTGAAGCACTTGGTGCATGTGATTTCTTTTGTTGTAAAGCACTTACAACAATATAAATATATGCTGCATATTTTTAATGAAAACTGCTATACAAATAAAGTTATTATTATTATTATTAGTAACATAAAATCTAAAAAACATTTTTAAAAAGTGATGCTCTATATTGTGAAGCCACAATGCAAATATGGAGACATCAAAGTTGTTATTGATCAGTGGTTAGAAACCAGGGCACCGATTGGGTCTCTCTCTCAGTGTCACATAGCTCTCTGTCTCAGGCCTTTTTTTTCATTGCTTTCACCTCTGACTTTATAATTGTATTTAATTTCACTTTACAGTGAAGGTTTTAATCATGTTTAATCCACACAAACGGGCTAATGCAACAGCTGTAACAATAATGGTTTGAAATATAAAATAAATGCACAGAAAGGTTGCAAAGCTGCAGTGACCTTTTGCTTTTAGCCAGTCTGATCAATACAGTGCTAGTTAAGTGTTGATCTGGTGGCGTCACATGTGGGATGTAACAGCTGCAGCTGATGGTTGCAGCACCAAACAGCAATGGATGCCGCATCCTCAAGAGTAAAAGTCCAACTGAATATTATGCAATATTAGACTTCAGTAAGTCTCTAAACCACTATAATTCACTGTGAAGTATTCAGTATTTCATTCAAAAATGCTCACAATTTCTGATAGTGTTGCTTAATATTATAATTAATTATAATTAATTACAAGTGTTACAAGTTGAGAGTAACATACCAGTCTTTTGCATGTTTTGATTAATTATGCTACATTTCAGACAGTGACTGATTTCAGTTCATTCCGTTTTTTCGTCCAAGCAGGATAGTACATACAGTAGCATTTCATTATAATAATTACTGAAATGTACATGTATTCAAAATGTATGTAAGGAAACAAACACTTATTCCATTTTGTGTTGTTTTGTCTTTTATTTACTATGTGGTTGGCTTTGAATAATGTTGTGGACCAGGTGGACATTTAGAATTCACTGATAGACAGCAACGACAACACACACTTATGAAATCATCTGATAATAAATGCAACTATGAAAACATCTGATAATGAGCGCAAGTGTGGAGTCGTCTTGGCAATGGGCCTTATTCCATCTAATTGAAACTT
Source organism: Scomber scombrus (assembly GCF_963691925.1). Taxonomy (NCBI): domain Eukaryota; kingdom Metazoa; phylum Chordata; class Actinopteri; order Scombriformes; family Scombridae; genus Scomber; species Scomber scombrus. The sequence continues at coordinate 18,704,510 of NC_084976.1, read as the reverse complement.
TTCCGCTGCTGGTCCTCTCTCAGCTGTGTGCAGTTATCGAGGTCATTATGTGATGACGACCAAATGTTAATCTGGGGCAAGTTGCAATGTGGTGGTTATAACTGTGCACTACTCCTGTTTAATTAAGAAAAATACTTAGAGCACTGAAAAGTACACAATTAAGGTAGTATTTATCACCTGATAATTGTGTTGCATTACAAAAATCAGGCAATTAATACAGACATCTGTATTTTTCTAGGAAATGTAAACTTCTGGGCAAATGTCATTGTGCCTCCAACACTGTTACTTCATATTTCCCCACAAGTTCACAGCATATCCTGACTGCGTCACCTGCTGTCATCCAATCTGCACACAGAGAGAACAACTCTATGAGGCTATCTGGAAATTAGGTGCTATGACTGTTTGAAATGCAGTGCCAACCAGAACTGTGAATTACTAACTCAAAGTAACTCAAAGATATAGTCACATATTATGTGTTGCCCATGACACAGTAACAACAGTATTACAACACAGTAACTGTTGCTATGATTCAGGTTTACACACAAAAGACAATATAACTTAGCTTCCCCAGGAATTGTTCCTGGCAATGTACTGTCAGTTTCTAAAATCTGTGTAATAAAATATTCTGCATATGCATTGCTTTGAAATATGGGGCTTTAGTATAGTATAACAGCGCAATTGTGCCTTTCTATAAGGAAAGCCTGGACACGTGGCATGGATGATGTCATAATCTGAATCTCAAGTCAAAGTGGCTTACAACACTGGTAACAACCAGCGGTGCCCTTTATGTAGTTTCTTCAGGACACATTTATTTTATATAACTTTTAGAGCATTTTTTTGTTTATGTGTAGAGTAAAATCCAAACAAAATGGGGTGTGGAGGTTGAGAGATGTGGGCATTCACTAGACAGGGAGGGTCTGGTAAAAGATGCCATTGAGATGCATCATTTATCATTACTTTGTTAACTGCCTTAAATTTCATCTGTAATATTAGAAATAGCCTGTGTGCATGCACAGCTGACTAAGTCTCAATTTGAATTACAATATGAAAATATGATCACCTTTAAAAAGAAAATCAGTAGGAGAAACTACTTGATTTTATAATTCTGTACTTTGGACATCCTAACCCCATGTGCCTCAGCCATAGTTTTGTCACTTGATTCAAACTTCTTTTATCCACCAGTGTTGGCATATGTAAATATAGAGTTGATAATAAAGATCCTAAAGACTATGATTTTAAGGTCTATGTATTCACAGCATTTTGGACATTGAGTTTTAATTAAATGTTTTATCTGATAAAGAAACACTGGGAGAATACATCCTTTCATAACGTGTATTGTACATGTGATTTAAAGCAGTTTGCCTCTCAGCTCTTCTCTGTTCAGGGGAATGACATCATTTTAACACCTACAGTACTTTAAAATGCAGCTGTGTTTTTAATCAGTAGAAAATCAAATAACAAAAAGGATTAACGTCTAAATCATCAGGGCACAACAAGCCCTCTGGCCTCCTTATCTGTTCAGTATTCTCTCTGTTTATTTTTGTTCTTCATTGCTCACTGCTCTCCAAAGTAACATCTTTCTATTTTATGTCTTTATCCTCACATCCTTTAAAATACACGTTACAGTGAACAGCCAGCTGTTAATTTTCTAAACATTAAAAACTATGAATGAAAAACAGTTTGAATATCTCCTTTAGAAACATGAATCCTTTTATTTATCACATTTATATGTGACACAAAGGCTGATCTGTGATTAAAACATATTCTGGGATATGATTATAAAAAGGGCCCAGGCTTAAATGGTGGTTCTCTAAGTCAAATAGGGGTCTGTGGTCTACTTTGTCTCAGTTTAGTGGTCCTAAACGAGAAAAAGTTTGAGAACCACAGCTACATAAATCTCCAAACTGCAAAGCTGCAACAGGAACATTACCACTGCAATGACCAGAACTCAACAGACAGATGCAATGATGTCTGAAAAGTTCACTTATCATCGACGCAACTGCCGTTTGGCTAAATTAAGCGGCGATGCCTCGACATAACATTTAAAAATATTTTCTAATTACAAAATGATGTTTTGACTACTTCTTTAAATCCAGTCTGCACTTACCCACTGCTGCCTTTACTCCCCGTTAGTTCAGCGCGCTGAGACGATGTCAAATTATTGTAGTTCCTTCAATTAATTAAACAGCTGGTTCATTTTTATTTTTTTAAAGCAATGATTCAGACTAGTGCTGTCCCGTGCTGGCGGTCCCGTCAACTGCCCGCGAGCCCTCAGGTGCTGGATGAGCGCGCTTACGTCGCGATGCTATCTGTCCCCAATGAGGAGCGACCACGCGCCTCTCCGGACTGTATGAGTGACCTTGTCGCACCATACCGACTGATTTATTGATACAGTTTATATTGAGAATTCACATAGATTACTGATGCTGGAATAGGCCTATTTATTTATTAGACTATATGATACATTATAAAAAACTGACATTTTTGTTGTTGTAAAGTGACTAGATATTAAAACTGGAACCTTAATGTCCAGTGAACCAACCAAGTATAAAGATGAGCCTAAATCTAAAACATATATACATCACAATATCGAATAGTTATTTAAATTTGTTATCTCATTTATTGTTGATTTTACATTTAAATAGGAAAAAAACAAAAAAGTGCCTCATAACTCACCTTTCTATAGTTATGTAATAACCTGTAATATGCTGTGGAAATACTGTGCTTATTTATGGTCATGTTAATAAAGCTCATTTGAATTTGAATGCAGATTTAAATTTGAGGGCCAGGCAGAGATTGAGAGTGAAGGATAAGAGAATGTTGAGATAGTGTGTGTGTGTGTGTGTGTGTGTGTGTGTGTGTGTGTGTGTGTGTGTGTGTGTGTGTGTGTGTGTGTGTGTGTGTGTGTGTGTGTGTGTGTGTGTGTGTGTGTGAGTGAGTGAGTGAGAGAGAGAGAGAGAGAGAGAGAGAGAGAGAGAGAGACAGACAGTGCGTGTTTACTAATACTTAATCTAACTTAATCTCAGTCCAGGCACCCAAGAAGTGACCTATATGTCATGAGCTCTGTCATTCTATGGAAATAAGGAGCAGATTGAAGATGACTGAGGGCAAACAGTGATGAAACGACTAATGCAGCAGACACAACAACCGTCTTATCACATAAACATTTGGATTTCAGACTGAGAGACTTTACATTTACCTTTTCGTTAAAAACAACTACAGTGGTTAATCTTAATCTTATATACAAAAAATATTGAAATAACGATAGAATCAATCAGTGTCATGCAGATTACATATACAACCAGGCAGCCGCTTTTATTTTAAAATTGCCCAAGTGTAAAACAAACGTTAATTGTAATTGACCCATGGAAAACTGTCTGGGAGGGCTTCACAGAGAGATAGACCGAGTGGGGTGGAGGAGGGAGGGGGGGGGGGGTGGTGATGTGGGAGAGCATACTGATGATGTCAGACTTCCCCAGAAAGAAGTGAGGTTGAGAAAGTAGCAGTGCGTAACTGATGTAGATTACATTTTTGAACACCACAGATACAAAGTGGAAAAAATATATACATATTCAATCACTTTATGTTTCCTTGTGTTGAACTGAATATGATCACGACAGCCTGTGGACATATCGGCTATCTGTTAATACAATGACATCCTGTTGTCTTCCATGGTCAGCAGTGGTGAAACTAAGTGCATATTAACAAGTACTGTACCTAAGTACAGTTTTGAGGTACTTGTGCTGAACTTGAGTATTTTAATTTCATGCTACTTTATACTTCCAATCTACTACTGACAGTTTTCAGATTAAGATTTTACACAATGAATGATATAACTTTTGAAGCTTTTGAAATCAGATTAGAGAAAAAGTCCAAAAACTGAAAACAGATTTGTTTTTTCTACTTTCCTCTCCCAATGATCATCTCACGACCCCTCAGATTTCATCTGGTGACCCTTTGGAGTAGTACCACCACTTTAAATTAGCAGAAGCAGATTTAAAACCACGCAAATCCTCCAGATTAGAAGATCCTGTCATTTTTGTTTGGAGGACAGTCTTTAAAACTTATTTAGAGGTGCCTCTCTCTGACTTGCAACTCACCTGATGATACCTGAATTCTCCTTATGAGAAGGGGGTCAGGGGCTAGAATAATTATTGCTTTGTGTGTGATTTAATGAGACTTCTTGTGTCTGTTCTGATAGGATTGTGGTAAATCATTGCAGCGATCGCGGCCTAAGACAAAAAGTAAGAAAAAGGTTAATCTGAGACAGAACTTTTCATTTTTTCCGCTCATTTTACTTGTTTGACTTGTAATGAAGCACAAAACCACCAACAGTGACCCAACATTTCCACTGTTGCTTCAATCATGGCTTACTCACATACAGCGACATTTACAATGAGTCACTATGCACAACAGTAATTTGGATGCTTACTTGACTTTGGTTTATATCATTTAGAGAAAAAGGGAAGGTCCAGGTTCAAGTCTTTGTGTTGACAAGCAGTCATGTGTTGTCACTGAAGCACTGCATGTAAAGTCCCTTATTATTATTATTATTGGATACAGTACCGGTTATGAGCCACCAGTGGGCAGATTGAAACAATTTTTGCATCCATCAGTGAGTTTGCTGTTTAAGACCAGTGCATACTTTCAGGACTTGACCGTTTTGATCCTGGACTTGTAATTACATTATTAGATTGGGTGTCTTCAGACTGACCAGAGGCTACACACCTGGTTTCTGTGGGTCTAATTACAAACCAAGATTTAAAATCAGCAGCTGTGCACACACCAAAGAAGCAGAACTTCACACCTTGAGGTGTTTTACGACTTCAGAAATACTTTACCAAGAGAGTAAAGCTGCAATTAACAAGACAATTATCAGTTACTCTGCTGATTATTTTCTTGATTAATCCATTAACCTAGTTGTTTTGTCCACAAAAGGTCATAAAATGGCAAAAGATGTCTTCAAATATCTAGTTTTGTCCCGACCAATAGTCCACAGCCCAAAGATATTCAGTTTGCAGTCATAGAAGACTAAAGAAACCAAAATATATTCACATATTATATTCACACACAGCTGGAGTCAAAGAATTTGGACTTTTTTCTTTACTCCAAATGATTAATCATTTATCAAAATGGTTGGTTATTCATTTAATAGTTGGAGCCCTATAAGAGAGAAACAGTTCTTGCTCACACTTTTGATTTTATAGGAAGCTTTAAAAACCTCTGGATATGAGATTTTATGAAAAGTTTGATATTATTTGAATCATTTTAAAGTCTGCAGCATTACTTATTTTTTTAAATACCTATTACTAAATTATCCTCCTTTGAAAGCTATAGTCTAGTTCCCTGCTGGCTGCTATGATCACGTTCCATGTGGGTGTGTGAAAGACCGATCTGATTTCTGCAGATGGAGCAGCAGACTCAGACTCGGTGTCCTGTAACAGGTTCCAGATTTTGTCATGGTCACACAAGGTCCAAACCTAATGCTCCGTGATTTCTAGGGTAAGCGTATATTGGTTCAATGTGTGGTGTCTGCCTTCTGCAGACTTCAGGGGCCAACATAGAGGATAGATCAGACGCACTTCAGAAAAGGCGTTAGGAGACTGAATGCTCACTAAAAACTGGATATCAAGCTGAAATGTGCACAGGCAAACAGATCCAGTCAGGCCAAGAATGCTGCTGAAAGGACAAAGAGCTGCTTGACTAAAACCTAAATCTTACTGAAGAGGCAGATGAAGGCCTGTGAACCATGTTTTAAATATTCTAGGCCAAAAGGAATTACTAAAAGCATACATAATAAGAGAGCACACCCGCAATAAATCTAAGAGCTCAAACTCTTGGCTTGGTATTGAGGAAATAGAAGAAATTTGATAGGCAACTGTAAAGTCAGACAGACAGAGAAGGGAGTGGGGTGGGGGGAATCAATAACTCATCACAACTTGTGAATCATCCCGGTCCAACAACCATTTGTCACAAACAAGAAAACGTCCGCCCATTTAATCAAGGCTACGATACTGAGGTCGGTCAAGCAGCAGGCAATTTGTCAGTCAGTTTGCTCAGAAATAGGTAAGCTAATTAATGAAATGAACAAAGGAAGCAAGGACAGCCAGGGAAAGGTTAGGGAGCTGTTAATGTTTACGTGTGGTATTTGTCATACCGTAAACTACCCACTGATTGGACATGTTGCAGCCCTCCCTTCCTTTGATTTATCATTTGGGTGCACTGCATGAATAGATGAAGATATACAGACAAATAAAGATCGTTTTTTCTAGCTAAGTGCGAGTGTGATCTCAAGCTCCATTTTGTTTTTATTCACTCGACCTTTTGTGCGCTCCCAGTGGCACAAAGACACCTCAGGGACTGTTTGGTTTCATGATATCTTGACACTTGCAGAAACTCCAGAATACAAGATGAGGCAGAGAACGTTTCTGTGTGACAAGAACACAATTAGTATAATGAAGTGCGTCACTTTAGAGCAGCTGATAGACCTCAATATCATCCATTCGCTGTCATAGTTATGCTCCATACTGTAACTGGTTTCCTCTGTGAGACTGCAGCAGATTGAGCAACAGACAAAGCTGCCCTATTTGTTAATAACATAAATATAAAGAGAGTATATTTTTTATTTGAATGTTGTGATTAAGCAATGTACACTCATTAAGCATTTCATTAGAAAACACCTGTGCAATCTAATGAAATCCAATACATCAGCTCTACTATAAATTCTGTTTTTTCAAAGTTTATACATATGTTGTGAGAAAAGTGATAATTCTACTTTATGTGTATTACTGAGGTTGTAGTGGGTGGTGGTGTACTGGAGTGCATTATATTGAAAGTGTTTCTAATATTTTGTATGCCCTATTAATATACATGAGGGGGAAAAAATATTAGGAACACTGTTCAATTAAATGCACACCAGTACACAACTTGTCACCGACATACCAGATAGCACTAGTTTTCCTAATAAAATTCTGGGTGAGTGTTTACTGTTCAGTGCTTCGATATACACTGAACAGTAAACAATAACACACAATTAACTGATCTGCTGATTAGTTGGAAAATAATCTGAAAAAATATTACAAATGATTTATAATTTAAGGATTTATTCTAGCAAAAATATTTCCTTGTTCCTGCTGATCAAATGTGAGGATTTGCTGCTGGTCTTTTTCTTTTGTGATAGTAACTATTTTGGGGTTTTGGACTTTTGGTTAAAAAAAACAATTTGAAGATGTCACCTTGGGAAATTGTGAACAGTTTTCACTATTTTCTGACTTTTAAAAAACTAAATGATGTGTGTGTGTGTCGGTCATTTAGGTCTCATATACACTTATAATCCTTCAATGTAAATTCAGTTTATTGTGATGGCATTACAGAATCTACATACATCTACATCTACATACTGCAATAAGGAACCCAGTCCTTAATTTAACAGCTTCATTCATAATAACTGCTCAGGGAAGCACATGACTAAATTTTTTATGCTTCCCTCTTAAGACCTTTCATATTTGCATATTCAAGATTGATGCATACTAATAGGTAGAACGACAAGCACAGCAGGCCAAGGCGCTAGAACAAAGCCCATAGCTCAGGTAAATGTAATTATATAATGTGTCTGCACAGACTGAGATTGATGAGTTCTGACAAATAAACAGCGCAGTAGTCAGAGCCTTTCAGTACAACCCCCCCCCCCCCCCCCCCCCCCCCCCCCCCCCACCCTCCACTCCTTTTTTCCATGGTTGCATGTGAAAGTTAAGCTATATCTGTTTTCCAAAGTTCGTTGTTTTCCCCACTTTTATTTAAATGTGAGGCCAGAAGAGCACCTGATATCACTTCATTAAAAGTTTTTTGCCACCTTGGCACTCCTCTCTCCTTCTCCTTTTCCACCCAATAAGCTGTTCTACCTGTCCGTCTCCTTGTATGAGGGAGCCTAGGCTTCTCATGCTTCCATGGTCGTCTCCCCCCTCTCTCCTATTTTGGCATGCCTGTGCCAGGTATTTGTTGAAATTCCTCACACCCCGTGGGGATAGGTATGTCCCCCCCTCCGTTCGTCCCCTCTCGTCTTTACTGCCTGTCTCTGTCTATCTTATGTACGCCAGCACATGTATGTAGCAGCCAATGTGGACTCCCCACCACCAACATGAGGCGTATAGCACATTTTACTGGCTAGTCACAACTAAATCATTTCCAACTTGTTCAGCCTCTTGAAGCTGACAAACCACAGCTGCGGGTTCTACAGCTGCCGGGCCAAAAACAACTCGGTGGATAACAGGCAACTGTAAGTTGCTTTTGATAACTGCTGAAAGACCCGTTTATTCTGTGATGTTGTCAGAACTTAAAGTCGAGCCACTTATTAGATCTACCATTTAAACTTTTCTCTTGACATGGAAAAATGTTGATACAGGCGAGTGTAAGGGATAATTAATTTCCTCTATAATTTAAACACCAAATCATCATATAAATTCTTTGCGGGGGTGTGAGGCGCCTTGTGTTTGAACACGAGTCAATGCAGTATTGACATTGGGTCAGAGTTGAAGTGCATTAGTTATGGCAGTGCGTCATGAAATGACAGCAAATACCAATGATATGCTGGTTCAGTACATTTTGTCTGTCTGCCCATCCCACAGAGAGTCCAAACACTACAGAGTCATTTTCACCCTTACTGGAAAAAAGCTGTTTGACATTTATGCTTACATATTTTTCAGTTTTAAGCAGAAAACAAGATCTAACCACAAAGACAGCTGTATCAGAAACAATTTGACATGGCTGTTAATGGACTTTTTTGGGTGGGGACATAGTGTCCTCAGTCAATCCTCTGCAATTATTAAGATTAGTATAAGTGAGTATATATTAAAGGATAAGTTCACATTTTTATAAGTCTGTCGATGATAGTCAGGTGCCCAAATGGTCTTTTCGGTAACAATTTCTCTCTTTTGTGTTTCATTGGACAGTGTTTCCCTGTTTAACTACAGTGGACGGAGGGAACAAAAAGAAGGACTTTGGCACTAAGAACACAGTGACTTTTATGGATATTGACTTAATTTAACTGAGGAGGAGACCAGTGGATTGTTCCTCTTCACTTACAATGAAGACACATTATGAATGGATCTCTTAATGGCCAGTGTGAACAGGAAGAATGATTACAGCAAGAAAAACATGTTTCAATGTTCATCTGGGCACATGACTATTGTTTTAAAACTTTCCCTATAAAGAAAAACATATCTGCGCAAACAGGAACCTCTGATCACTTAATATCCTTCTACTGATGGTTTTCAACATTTGTATTGCTAATTGTTAAGTCAATATCATCAGTATGTCACTGTCATTATCCACTGACGTACAGTTCTCATTGGTGATGCCCAGGCACTGTTCAGTATTTCATTTTGTATCTGAATGTTTGAACAATACATACATTATTTTGTTTGAGTGGCTTTGATATTGTTATAAAAACATTTCTGTTGTTTAAATTGTAAGTCTGTCATAATCCAACAAATCATTACGACTCTCCTATAGTAAGTTTATCACATACTTTTTTAAATTCTATTTTTTAACATCAAAATGCATTGGCAGAAAAAGTAAACCCATTCCAATCTTAATGTTATAAAACATGCAGGTTTCATAAATCCATCTCAACAAATTGGTAGCTTTCAGACCAATATGTAGAGCCATATCAGTGACTTATACAGCACCTGATTATTTGCCAAAATGTGATGTTACGATACCATTTATGGTAAGATTCTGGACTTTTATGGAAAAAACGTCTATGCAGTGAGTTCACAGTGAGATTTATGCCTGGCTCAAAGGTATTGAAACCATTAGAGAGTCATCAAGCTATGATCACACTTACTGTAAATCGCCCAAAAGATGGCTACAAAACACATATTTAAATCACACACTAATATCTGTGTTTTAAATTCTAATACTATTACTCATCACCGCTCTGAGCCACATTATACTCTGAATGCTTTTTCAGTCATAATTCAAGCAACTGAAATGGGCTAACTGTAATTATCATAAAGTGAGTGTTTTCAGGATGAAACTTGTCATGTATTCTCAAAGGTTTTGATGCCAATATCGAACAGATTTCAACCACATATCTCATTTGTTGAAGCCAAAATAGACAATTCGAATAACTTTCCTACCATTATTTGATGGAGATTTAAACCTATGACGGTAAATGCTATATATTGAGTTGTTCTGCTTCCAGTGAATTAAAAAAAAACTTAATTTCACTCACTGGGGGCTCCCTGGACCCTAGTTCAAGGCCACAACTTAATATTAATATTCAACAGTGTGCAGGATAACCCCCCCTCCCTCAGCATCCCATCCAACCCCCTTTCCACTCACTCACACTCTCCTCTCTCCTTGACTCAGACAGATCAAAGCCGGAGCCACACAGAGCTGCACCGGACAAGACAAGAGAGTTCAGGTCACAAAGTTTGGTGGCAGATTATCACTGCATACACTCCTGACTACCAGTTCCTCCTTCTGAAGATTTTTTTAAAAAAAATCCTTATTTTGTGTTTTGAAGGGGTCAAAGGATTTCAAGATGAGCAAACGAAGGAGATTTTAAAATGGAAACTGAACTTCTTCACAAAAGAAATCCATGGAATATTATTTTTACAGCATCTTTTCTAAGGTAAGAGGGATTTTTTTTTTAGTCTTGCAAATAAATGTAAATAAATCGAAGAGGCCCATGTGAACACTGTGTGTATAGGCCTACATATTAATTGGTTAATTTTCTTTATAGCATTGATTAGATATTGACAATAAGGAAATTAACTTTTACAATTATCTCTGGCCTTCAAATATGTCTTATCAAAATGTTGGGTTATGAAATTATTTAGCTTTTGTGTTGTAAGTCTATTGAGAAAAATGTAATTGCTCAACTGTTTAAAAACGCACAGGCTGCAAGCATTTATATTGAAGGTTATAAATGAAAAGAAAATTATCCGAATAGATGTAAGTAATGTAAATCTTGACCTGCAACCATTTCAAGGTCCTGTAATTAATAGCTATGACTCAACTGTTATTTAAAGGGTACCGGTAAACGCGTGGAGGCGCGCAGCACCGCAGGGGATTTGGCTGCTCCTCCACAGTTCAACAGTAGCTCTTAACCCCGGTGCCGCCTGGGTCACCATGTGTCATGCAGGCCGTTCATGTCAGGCACCCCGCGTCTGCTTTGATGTCGCTGCAGATTACATTTCTGTCCAAAATCCAACAGTCGTTAGCTAAAAGTATCACCAGTGAAGAAAAAAAAATGCAACAAAAGCTAATGTAAAATATCTATTTCCATCTCTGGAGGAGCAAACCGCGACTTAAGTCTCAGTTTATCTTTTAAAAGATCGACATACTATGTCAGATATACATCTCTATAGCTCTTTAGTCCTGTCCGAAGAAAAAACGTATCCAAAATCCCACTGCGCAAAAACGCACGACATAAATCAAAAAACATAAAAACTAAAACTTGACAATTAGACGAACTTCATTTTGCATGCATGCTTCATTTAAACTTCTAAGACATCTTGTAGGTCTGTCAGTATCTCTCTTAACCTAATTGTTGACCAACTGTAGACCTTCAGGCTTTTACATGTTTGAGTCCAGATTTACAACCTCAATTGGAGCCCGCCTACTCTGAAATCCAATTATTTTACTAAAACCATGGCTGTCCCGCTTGGCTCCTATACAAACTATAAAAGGCTGTGAAGGCTTCGCCAACCAGAGCGGATTTCTGCTAGAACATAAACCATCATGGTTTGCTGACATTTTCATTTCTACTACATGTTTATATGACTTTATTTATTTTATTATCACTATTCAAAATATACATAAAATGACTTTGCAGAGACACAAATCAGTTTTGTTGTTCTTAACAACACCAGAAACCAGAAAATATATCAAAAATGATGATTGACAAAATATCTTTTTGTTCTCTTCTCCACCTTTTTCTTCCTCCACCTCCTTTTCATCTGTCTCATTTCATTTCGCATCTCTTTACTAAAACAGTTTGACATCTCAATAACATTCACTGGTCTAATTAATAATATTCACCTTCTAACATTCAAACCTTTTATACATTTTCATCATGGACCTCTCAGGTTCTGTGCCTCCTCCTTTCCCATACACCTCCCCTATTATCCCCAATTTCTCTGTGCCATCCTCCTCTCCCTCCATCTCTCCATCACCCAGCCTGGCCTCCACAGCTCTGTTCTGCTCACTCCTCTCGCTCCTCTCCCTGCTGGGCATCACAGGAAACCTGTACACTCTGGTCCTCCTCCTGAGGCGCAGGAGAAGTAGAAGAAGACGTGGAGCGGGACTGACCTGCTGTCTAATGACAGTACTGGTACCATCCTGCCTTGCCAACTCCTCCCCTTCCTCCTCTCCCATCTCCTCTACCTCCTCCTCCTCCTCTCTTCACCTGCAGGTGCTGAGCCTCGCACTTGCTGATCTGCTCTACCTATTCACCGCTCCCTTCATTGTGTATGATAGTTTGGCATCTGGTTGGGCCTTTGGTGAGGTGGGCTGCCGCCTCCTCCTGAGCCTGGACCTCCTCACCATGCACGCCTCCATCTTCACTCTGACTGCCATGAGTCTGGACCGCTACCGGGCTGTGGCCCATCCCCTCCGCACTTCATCCTCCAACTCCTCTGGCCTGCTGCGTGTAGGCCTGGCCTGGGGGCTGGCTGTGGCTCTTAGCCTGCCCATGATGATCACTCTGCACCTGGAGGACGAGGAGGACCAGGAGAGCCAGCTGTGTGTGCCTGCATGGGACGAGCAGAGCTCCAAGGCCTATCTGAGTGTGCTATTCTGCACCAGCATTCTTGGGCCTGGACTGGCCATTGGAGCTCTTTATGCTACTCTAGGCCGGCTTTACTGGGTGTCTCAGACCCAGCCCGCCTGGGCCACTGTGAGCAGTACTGCTTGCCCTCCCCGTGCTCCCAAACCAAAAGTCCTGCTCCTCATCCTGGGCATTGTCCTGGCGTTTTGGGCCTGCTTCCTCCCTTTCTGGATCTGGCAGCTGCTGCCACTGTACCAGCCCGACATGCTGCGGACAGTACCAGTAGGAACACAAGTGACAGTGAACCGTATCCTTACAGGGCTGACATATGGAAACTCTTGTGTGAATCCGTTCTTCTACACACTATTGACTGGAAAACATAGACGTAACCGGCAGACGCTGACATCAGCAAATCAGCTTTGCCGCAAGAGCAGTCCACTGCAGTAATGTGGGTGTCTCTCTAACAGATGAGACGATAATGTGAGTCTGTACATGTATGACTTTTGCTATAGACACATATGTGTGAAAAGGTACTTAAAATTAATGCTTTATGATTTCCACAGTAGGCACCAAAGACCATTGATGAAATGATAGCACTTTGTATAAAAGCTTGGTCAAAGGACAATATTTCCTATTAGGAGATTGACGGTTAAAAACATTTGGGTTTTAACTGAGTGCAAAATGACAATCTATGTAAGATGTATTACTGAAATAATCCCTTATTTTCTAAATCTGTCCAACCATCATATAAAAATAAAGTCTTTAATTGCTGTAGTAGGCAAGTTCACACAATTATCATTTTGTTTTAAGTGGTTTCTTCATACTACATTTTTAACTCTGGTAAAGTAATACATTTTTAGACCAGTGTTCACTAAAGTAATTAGTTGTGTGAAGTCATTAAACCCAAATCAACAGATTTAAGAACAGAGAGAAATGGTATATTCAGTAAATTGAATTTTTGTCCTCTACTAAAGCCTGTGCTGTATAATATTAGGAAAGAAGAGTTAATGCCAAATGTTGCGCATGCACAAGCATTTCCAGTAAAACCTTGATGCACTTCTGCTTGTTTTCAGAGAACAATCAAAGAAAATGTTTGTTTTTGAACAACTGGTTGTAACTGGCCCGGAGCTCGTTGGGACATTTTTCTGAGACATTGTTTGTTGATATAATGAATTATGTTTGAGCGGGTCAACAGTCTTTTGTTTGCTTCCCCTGAACTCTGACTGTTTTATAATCACGACCTGCATGTTGGGTTTGAATATGTACTTATTATCTCGGATCATGCAATGCTTTGCATGGCCTCAACTTGTGTTGATTGTATCTGATGTTTATAATAATGTGTAATATGTAGCCTTAAATAAAGACTATGTTTTCTGTTATTCACTGTGTCATTTTGATCTTTACTTAGAAAAAAAAAACAGACAACAGCAGAAAAGTGAAACAAGAAAAGGCTGGAAAAGGCAGGCAGTAGGACTAAGAGACAATAATCCAAAAAAATCTAAGTGGAGAGAAATCCTCATACTTTTGTTTGTGTGTCTGCGTCAGCACATCTGTGACTCTCGAAGGTCTTTCCCGCTCTTGTGTGTACTCGCTGCCTGGTGTTTCTGTGTCTCCCTGTAGCAACTGCCTGTCTCTGTCTGTCTGACTCAAAGGCTGCACTGTACTGTATCGCAAACCCTGCTGCTCTTAGACGCAGATGAGCAAATATTGTTGTTTGACAGAGACGAGAGGAGTAAGGATGGGGATGGGATGATGGGACTAAAGAGGTGGGAGAAGGACGGGTGAAGTATTGCATGAACATGGTCAGAAACATGATGTGCTACTTTAGGAGGAGGCCTAAAGGTTTAGGAACGTTGCTGGTTCAAGTCTGGCTGGGGACTTTTGATGCTCTATACTGCATAATATCTTCAAGAAAAAAAAAGACGTAAAGAGTGTAAAAGATATAAATTTAAAAAGGAAAAAGACACATGGTAGGGATATACAAAGAGTGAAGAGGACAGCACAAAAATACAGTTGCAAGCCAAATGCAAAAAATCTGAATCACTGAATCACTGGATTTGTGTAATTGTCACAATAAGTATAATATTAATTTATTGAAGTTCAAAAAGGGCTGTTTACATGGGCCTATAAAGTACCTGCATGTGTGCTGATGGATGTGACTTTGCCTTGTAGTACAAACTCCCTTAAATACATGAATGAAATTCACTGTGATGAACGTAGATTTATCAAATTGTGTCATAAAAGTATTTCTGAGTAGGTTCTCATTCTTAAAATGAAAATATGAAGCATCTTTTATATACATTTTTCAGTTCAATGCACAGTGTAAACTGGAGAAAACTATACCTGCACACAATTAATCAAATACTTTACGTCATTGACGCAAAACTAGAGAAATGCACAATGTTTTAATTTCCATTAAATAACATTTAAATCTACAAATTAAAAACAACAATACTGTCTTTGAGTGAAGCACATGTCTGTGAGATTTTGACAGGGAGCAGATATATAAACAGTGATTTATTAAGTTTCTATATTTTACTATATGCTGAAGAGTCTGTCTCAAGTGACAGACATAATGGTGTTTTTCTTTGTCCCCCCCCTAATCACAAAGGGCTATTAACGTCTATTAACTGTGGTTAACTGTATTTGACTTGACATTCAAGAACTTCTGTGAATGGACTACATAATCCCCACATAATTTCTTATTGGAGCAATTTCATGTTAAATGTTATTTTAAGTTTGAGTTTGGTTATTTGCACATAAAGTGCATTCAGTAAGACATCCTGAGGGCTGCAGGAGAAGCCATGAAACCCTGCGGGACTTTGCTGCATTGGTAAAACCAACAGGTTGAAGAGACGCATACCAAAAGCATTTGTCAAGGAAGCGCATGCATTTCTACACTGTGATGCCATTATTTCTGGAGCTGTAGGGCTCTTCTGTAGCCAATCCTGCCTGCCATGTGTTTTCATTTACCTGGCCCGGCTACCTCTGAGCATAACGTTCCCATTGCAGTTATTATCCACAGCCCTGTGCGGTCACACTGCAGGGGGTGCTTCTGTTGTGTAGTTAATGCAATATCCATCCACCTTTCGCAGACAACTGAGGCCCTCTCAGCACATTTGTCCATTTAAATGGAATCTCTTGCAGACAAAGAGCCAGCTGCGTATACGTTTGAAATCATGAGCCCCCATATGAGACCTGGTGATTTTTGGACCCCTGGGTCATACCAAAATGACAGAAGACGGAGGGTATAGCTTGTGTAAAGATGAAACCTTTCCAAAAAAAAGACACTTATCAGCAGTGTGGATATTAAAGTACAGACAGCTTGTTGTTCAGTTTTCGAGGGTGCATAGTGGACAGGTTTTGGGTTTCTGTGTATTCGAAAACTCTATATATCAGATGATTAAGTCCTCCCTCAAGTCTGCGGGGATGACTGAGTGTTTGATAAACTTCAAATCCACAATGTTTGGTCAACCCAACCAAATAGATGGAAAATATTGTCTCAGTTGGCAGGCTGGACAATCTATAAACTTTGTGTTGTATGTGTTGGTAGTTGCCAGCTGACTCGCTCCAAACATAACTTTTGTCCTCCTGCCCTTTTATTTCATCCTCAGATAGCAGGCAGTGTCCTGATCCTCTCTAGTCTTCTGGGAAAACAGGAGGACAAATATTTTCTTTGTGAGCACCGCTCTGCTCTACCTGAGGATTTCATAAATCCAGCACATGTCCACTTCCTGGAACTACCAAGCATCTTTCCATCCCGGCACCCCTTGCTCCGCCTGTCAGGCCCTCCTTTTGACCAGTGTTTGAGGCTGGTGCAGGTGCCCCTCCCCTGGGCAGCCCTCTCAGGAAAGCACCCCGCCGTTTAGACGAGACAAGGCCGCAGCCCAGGCCAAACTCATGCTGTGAGGCGTATAAGAGGCTCCCATTCTCTCCAGACATACACAAAAAAGATTCCCTTAGCCCTCCTCCTCTGCCTGCTCTCCTCTAAAATTCAATCTCCCCATCTGTTTTCCCTCTCTCAATCACTTTCTGTCCCCTGTACACTTTCTGTCTCGCCAACACTCTTGCTACTCTGCTCTCACCTTATAGAACGTTAAAGTTTAAAGGTTTCACTGTAAGTTTTTGCAATATGAAAAACTTTAAGATTGTACTGAAATCTTCATTAAATCAATAGCTTTCAACACAGTGAGATCACAAACTCAAGTTTATGATACCGGCACATGTAGTCAACACAGTATTAAAAAAATCTGCTTGTAATTGCTGGTTTGACAGCAAACACTGAAATCTAGGCACTCACAGTGTTTCTTTGTTTTACCCGTGGCAACCCCACCGTGAGGTGCCCTCCTCCCCATCACGTCCCCTGACTTCACACCTCCGTGTCAGCCGCCAGGATCAGGCCAGACCCAGGCTTGTGTGCCTTGAAGGCCGGAGGTTACATCAACCAACATACACATTACGGTTCGCACTTGGGCTCTTACTAGGAAAGACAGTAAATATGGCACGTCTACCCCTCTTGCCTCTTATCCCTCTCCCTGTGTTTCACCGATTCTCTGTTCTCCCTTCGCCTCCTCCTCTCGCAGCACACTGCCCACAAACAGTCATCCCTGTCAACTCAGGCGTCAAAGCTCCCCTGACCTCTGACCCTCTGGCACTACACACATCTGAACCCCCTGGTTCAGCATGCAGGGAGGAGGGACATTATGTATTTCTATCACACTGTTGAGAATGAAGGTATATAAATATTAATACTCCCAAAATAATTTCTGCTTGCTGTGCCAAAGTTGTATTTTAAACAAACAAACAGCAGCTATGAGTGATTTCATTCAGCGGTGTCAGAATAAAAAGTTAAGTTTTAGGCATACTAAAGTGAAAGCATTAAGTATAAATTGATTAGGTCCAGCAGGTAAAAAAAATAGCAGTAGCTTCCCTTATTTGAGAGTGAAGGTTGAAGAGCACTTTGAAAACTCACAGTTAGAGTGTTAAAGTGCCACCTGCAGGTGAAATAAAATAACAGCAAACACTTCATATTTGCAACCAAATCATTACTTGCCACCTTTAATGGATTCAAGTTCAGACATCATAACATCCATTTGTTGCATCACATCCCTCCGTCTATAAAACATTACAAAAACAATTCAAAGCGATGATTACAATGTCCTAGAGCACAAAGTAACATCATCCAATTTTGTCTTACAGTTTAAAACCCCAAATTATTGAATTTACAATAATGTAAAAAAAGAAAAAATCCAGCAAATTCTAAATTTTAAGAACCCGCAGCCATCCATTAAAGTGGATTTTTTGGTTTAAAGATGGCTCTTACTTTTGACAATTAGTAAATTCTTAAAACTGTTGACGAATTTCCTGTCAATCGAATAATCAGTGAACTATGCAGCTCTACTACATCCCATATGTGTTCAAGCTGTCCAGGCTGATAATTATATTCTGGCAGCCAGAAGTGTTTCTGTGTGGCATTAGTGACTCACAGCACAGGAAAGAGACATTTCATCCTCAATGATAAACAACATCACAAATGCAAAAAGCTGTGCACAAACTGAACATGGGAAAGCTGAGACTCAATACCTGTACCATATACAACACTTTCTTAAACTATTAATTTTTCTCTATGGTGGCATTATTTAGATTGTCTTAACCTTCACATTTTCCTCTGTGTGCATTTTTCAAGGACACTCTATGTAGAATTCCTTATGCTACACCAATCATTTATCATGAATGTATAAAGTTAGTCTTTTGGGTCACTAATGCGGAATATTTACAAACATGATGCAGTGTACTTTAAGATTATATCAGTTAACTTGAAGATTTTATCAGCAGCAGCTAGTAACAGCTGTAAAATGGCTGAAATTACTCCACGTGTCTCTGTTACACAACATATGTTCTTCCCCTGGTCTGTCTATGCACCAGCTGAACTTGGGTGGCTCAGTAACTGACCCACCCCAGTAACAGTGCCCCCAGAGGAGAGGACACCTCCTGAGGGGTCGGTACTGTCAGACAAACTCTGTTTACCCAGTGAAGAGCAAATACTTCAGCAGGAACTGTTATTTATCACTATGATCTTTATGTAAATCTAAACATACAGCAGAATACATATACACAACCATTTTGTAGCTGTCAGAACTATTCATACCTAGTAAAAAAAAGTGATGCATCCAACTCAACTACTGTAACTTGATCATGATTATGGCTGCAACTAATAATTATTTTCATTATTATCGATTGATTAATTTCTCAATTAAATAGTTGTTTAATCCGTAAAATTTATTTTTTTGAATTTTTGAAAAATGTCAATCATTGTTTCCCAAAGCCCAAAGTGATGTCTTCAAATGTCTTGTTTTGTACTGACCAACAATCCAAATTTCAAATTTGATCTTTACAACTTAAAAATGGGAGGAGAAAGTTCAAACTAAATCATTTTTAAAGGTGAAAAATGCAAGACTACAAAAGAAAGGGTAAATGAAGTTGATAGCAACTCAACTATGTGACTGTTCACTTGAAATAGCCCTGCAGTTCTCAATTCATATTACACAAATACTGAAAAGCGCAGTTGCACAAAAATCTGCTAAATTAGAGAAACAGGATAAAATATAAAAGATGGCAAAGTAAAAAATAACTTCAGTCTGAAATACAAATCCACTATTGTGATTTGTGAAACTAACACTGAGCCTTTTAAAGCAAGCCAATTCTTCTTATGTCCCCATGACACACCTGGATCCTAATCAAACTCACGAAAGCAGAGTTTTGTGGGCTGTTTTCAACACCTGGCGACACCACACAAAAGAAATTCAACGAGGGCGGCCGGTTGTTCAATCTGTTGATCCATGTCGCCCCCTCACAGCGTTCTCACCTTCCACAGTAACCTGCACCTCCAGCCCAGGTCTCTAAGTTCCCGGGTGGTCAGTAACTAAACACCTGTACCTGCTGCCGTGACTCTCAGTAACCTTGTACATAAGAACAAACTGGGAGGACGCCAGTGTGATGCTCTGGTGTTTCTCTTTGAATAGGATGGAGATTAATCTCATCCTCCTCTACTGACAACACAACCTGTGTTAGACTTTAGGACCAAACAGGATCGTTGGCACGGACCTGACTGTCTAGCCTGAAGTTATGACAAACGGGTTAAGATTAAAAGACTTCTGAAGCAATTCAGTTTGTGATCCACTTGCAAAAGAAGCACAGGTTCAAAAAACAATTATAGCCAGTATATAACCAAATATATCACTCTGGGAATAACGGCACACAAAATAGTTGTTTTTCTTTCATTTGTGTTTGACTTGATAGGTCTGTAATTATACCAATGATCTAAAATACACTTACTTTCTAGGTAGTCAGCATTATATATGCATGTCTAATTTGGAAATTAGAGTTGGGCGAGCAATAAATCAAGCTATTCTTTAACATCCATTAGCATATATAATATTATGTATCATATTAACTTACTTAATTGTGGATCTAAGTTGAGGTTCATTTTGACCACAGCAACAGAAATTGACAAAATAACATTATGGCCAGTTTAGTAAATTACCAAAAGCTCCAGAACTGGTGGAAAATGGAAAATGGAAATATGAACATCTGCAATTTCATGACAACTGTGCGCAAAAATCATCCATCCACTGATGAAGATCATGTGATATGCTTGCTACCAAATGGACCTTGATGTGAGATTGTTTTATAAACCAATTCAGGTAACACATCATGCATTCAAACATGAGGGACAGTCCAACTAAATGTGAGCTTGCATTATATTTTTTTTTAACAGTGACACAAATGGAAAATCCTTTAGTAAAGCACAAATCAATGTTCAGAAACAATCATGAAACACGATTTAAACAGGTAAGAGAGGGACTTGCAATTCGGTCATGTTACAATCTTTAAAAAGACAATTTAAGAAGTATAGATGCTCACACTTACCTTGGCTACTCTCAGAAGTCCTGGACTTTCTTTAGGATGTCTCTTTGGTAAATGAAGCTAGATGTGCTGCAACTCCAGGCAGGAAACTCTGTCTCTGCTGTCACAGGACAGGTGACAGGTGAGGCAGCAGCTCCACACCTGCACTTCTGTGAAGCGTTATAGAAAACATGAGCTGGTGTCTGGCGCCCCCTAGTGGCTGTATTAACAAACAACGTTATCATTATTAACTGGAGGCAGACACAATAAGCATGCTGGCATACTGGTTGGGGGCAAAGTGATTACACATCCTGCCAAGAGTGTTTTAGCAGAATGCTGGAAACATAATGACATACATTTCACAATGTATGCATAGATTGGTGATGCAAAGGCAGAAAACAATTTTCTTACATTACATTCATCTCTGGCTGTTTCCCTTTCCCGTATTTAAACACACAACAGGAAGTGAAATACAAATCAGAGAAATGTCCGGACAAAAACTATTTTGATCAGTATTTTTCAGTCTTAGAGTTTATATTCACAGATGGCTCCAGAGATCCTGATACAGGGTGGGCACTGTTTACTGTATATACATATGGATGACACTTCTCCGCTTCCTACCGCTATGCAAAACTGAAGCCAAACTATCTCCTTTCTGAAAGCTGCCATCTTGCTGTGTGACATTAGGTAGGCTATATTTGAAGCCAGAACGGGTCACGCGCCCTCAGCCATCCCGACGTCTGATAGAGGGTTAAGAGTGGCTGTTACAGCTGTACACCATGACGCCACACCCCTTTTTATATCATCAAATAACTAATTAAAAAGAAACTTATCAGAAAAATGAGCGACTGAACATACATCAGCATCATGAGAACTACGTAAAATGACAGAAATCATCTTTGGGAAAAATGTACCTGGCGGGACATGACCTACTGCAGCCAGCCACCATTAAACGATCCAGATGTTTTGGCTTCATTTTTGGGGAGCTGTCATGACTCCATATTTATATACAGTCAATAATTTGCACATGCAGCGATAGGTAGATAGATATATAGATAGATAGATAGATAGATAGATAGATAGATAGATAGATAGATAGATAGATAGATAGATAGATAGATAGATAGATAGATAGATAGATAGACTTTGTTGATACCCTGAGGAAAATTATTGCGTTACAACAGCATTGTCAGTTATAGTCAATAATAGGAAAAATTTCATTCTCTTATAATGCACCTTACACTTGGAATAATTTGCAAAAGGCCTTAAAATTTGATTTTCTTACCACCACTACAGCTGTTCAAAGGCTCTTAGACCTTATTTTAATTGATTGCAAAAGTTTTAAACTTCACCGTATCTTATTTGTTTACTTGTATTATTCATTGTTTTATTGTATTTTGTTTTTCCTGATATTTTATTTTATTTATTTCTCTTGTTTTATTTTACTTAATATTGTTTTGCACTTTGTTTGTTGTTGTGTTGCTCTTATCGTTTCTTGACAACATAGCAAATGAGGATTCCTCCTCAATGGCCTTTCGAGGTAAAATAAAATGGGAATATACTAAGACTGTAGCCAACTACAAATAGTCGAAAAGACAATTTCAAGAAAAATCTACTTCTTAGGTCATTGAGTAGGCAAAAGACTATGACTTTTTATTTTCAGGTCTCTTAGTGAAAACAGCAGGCAAAATATACCGTGACGTTTTTAAATTTTTAAAAGATACTAGTTTAACTAAAACAATCTAATTTTTTTTATTTTTTTATTTCCTGTATAACCTCTTGTTCCAGTTCAATCCTGTTGGTGGCGGTAATGCACCTCTAAACTGGCTGGTTAACCACCGAATCAACACTAAAGAAGAAGAAGAGGCTACATAGCGGTGGCTAACAGTACAGCCCACTCAATAAGCTGAGTGATATAAAAACAAGTGGTGGTTTCTCACATTTATTTTTGCATTGATTGAAACACAGTTTGACAGGATATTGATGTCATATTGTGGAAGCCAAAACGGCGGGTGAGTGTGTCACAGTGGAAGGTTTTTATATTTCTATTTCCGTGTTGTTTGTAGACGCTTCCAGTTAGCTGCCGCTGCTAGCTGGGCTAATGCTAGTTAGCTAGTTATACAAAATAATCACCAAGAATGAATGTTGATCTACAGAGCACCTGAATTTGTATACCTGTTAATTATCATAATATGCCAGAATATTTGGAGGGGCTAAGAAGGAGTACGACTTGTCATTAACATCGTTACATTATCTGGCAAAAGGCAGGTGTTTTTAAATAGGGTTAACTTCGTTAAACCTCGCTTTTTTTCCTACTTCAGCACACCAAATCACGCCATTTTTGTCATGTGTTTTGTGTGTGTGTGTGTGTGTGTTTTGTTGTTCAGCCGCCGGAGCAAATGGGACCAGCCGGGCCCGGGCTCCGGTGGGATGGGGGAGGCTGAAGCTGCACCTACCGGGGCTCTGGATGCTGCAGCTGCTGTGGCTGCCAAGATTAATGCCATGCTGGTGGCCAAGGGCAAGCTCAAACCCTCTCAGATAGGCACCCCGGGACCCCCTGAGAAGGTAATAAGCAGCATTACAGAACAGTGTCACAGGTTTCAGGCTCTTATGAAATAATCTTATAATTAATTTAAAAACCCAGACAGCTCTAAAGCAGGATAATCAGACTATGTTATTAGAGTTGAGAAATGTGATGATAAGCACTTTGACGCCATGTAACCTTGTCAACCCTCAGAGATTTGTCTACACTGTTTTTCAGAGCTGCAATGAGTAGTCTAGTATTTTAAAAGTACCTCAACAAAAGGATAATCAACAACAATCTTATAAGAGATTTATTGTTTCTGTCTTTTTTCAAGCAAAGTAGAGGAAAAAATGACTCTGTGATAATTAGCTGTTTTTCTTTGTAATACATTATTATGATTATGAACTGAATTACAACAACTAATGCACTGGAAAGCTGTGACGGGCATATTTGTCCTACTTTTTCTGAAATGAACTTAAAGTCAGAGTAAATGATAATGATTATAATTGTTAGTTTCAGCCCATTTGTTACATGATAGTCATCTGTGTAGCACAGTATATCTGGTTGTAAAGCCTTTGTGGACAATATTGCCAATCAGAGAACAGAGTTGTTTCTTGGCAATACTGGATTAATGGGGTTACTGTGCCATTGTAATGAATTGCCAAAATTTGGTGACATTGTTATAGAAAATTATTATAACATTGACCACCCATACTATACAGTATGAGAGTGCTAGATTTTATATTTGGGCAGAGCTCAAAATCATGTTACAGCATGTAAGTTCTAGGAAACAATTTGCATAAGTGTTGAGTTGGTGTTAATTTCATTATGATGGGGTGTCAAATTGAAACTGTCCTTTTCAGTTGGTGTTAAGCATTTCAGAAAACAGTCTGGGAGATGTATGACTCCATTATTGCTATGTAGTAATAAGGGGAAGACATATTTCCACTGTGTATCTGAGAGTTATGTCAAAGGGTTATGCTGATGATAAACATGTGTTCCTCACTGTTCATTGTATACTTCTTACTTTTGGTATTAAAAAATATTTTGTGTTGTCTCTAAGGACTTATCTTCTCATATTTTTATAAGAGCCAGTATTGAGTACATTATACTATGATTAAAATTGCCTCATTCACAAGTTTCTTCAACAATATGAGAACATTCTTCAAAATAGTGCCACCTTAAACAAACACATATATCACTTGACTCTCCTTCCTCTCTCAGCCTGTGAGTATTGGGAAGCCTCCAGTGCCAACCAAAGCCAAGGATGACCTGGTGGTAGCTGAGGTTGAGATCAATGATGTCCCAATCACCTGTAGGAATCTCCTCACGCGTGGACAAACACAGGATGAGGTCAGCAGCAATGTGTATAATCATATCTTACAGAATGAAGTTCATGAATCAGCTCGTTGATTGGTTATTGATGTGTACTGCACCTCTCTTGGTTTATCTGCAGATCAGTAAAGTGAGCGGTGCTGCTGTTTCAACCAGAGGGCGTTACATGACAGCAGAGGAGAAGGGCAAAGCTCTCCCAGGGTGACTACTGACCTCTCATTCTCAATAGTTGATCATGAAAACCACCTCCTGCTGAATAATATTTAACAGTCTCTCTGCTCTTCCACACAGGGATCGACCTCTGTATCTGCATGTACAAGGACAGACTCGAGAGCTTGTTGACAGTGAGTACTTCCTCACCCTTATCTTTAATCATTCATGAATTCATGTTCTTCTACAGATGGTGACTGATGATGATTACAGACTGATGATTTCACTCCCTTGCTCTTCAGGAGCAGTCAATAGAATCAAGGAGATCATCACCAATGGCGTCGTGAAAGCTGCAACTGCTTCGTCAACATCTGTATCCTTCTCCCCCAGCGGGGCTTCAGTCACAGTTTACCAGCAACACAACCCGCCTCCACCCTCGCTGCCCCCCATGACCCACCACAAACCACACTTTCAGTCAGGGGTAAGACAGTTTCTTTTTTGTCGATTTACTTTTAAGAACCAAGATGTTGCCATCATTAGATTAAGGAGATAAGTACAAAACTGCAACACCCCTAAAATGATAATGACTTAGTTTCAGTTTGTGAGCTGAATGTGAAAGCTCTGATTTTGGAGCTTTTGAGCACAACATCCTGGAAGATCTGTGCTTTTGACTGCATTGCCATGCAAGTCTGCTGTAATCAAAAAAGACAGATTGATGTGATAACTTTTTAAAAGTTTTTTTTTTTTTTTAGTTTTAAGTTACTGCAAGTTAGTTTTCATTTAAACAGTGACTGTATAGAAGTTTAAAAAACTCTTTCAAGTAAAATCAATACTACTACAATCTACTGTAAAATAGATGTGATTTGTAGTAGATTGGCTAAATACTCCCCCACACACTTGGATGTTGGAGGGTTGTAATAACCTACAGGATATAGTTGTATTAATGCCCTTATGTTGTTTTCTGTCTCAGATGCACTATGTTCAAGATAAACTCTTTGTGGGCCTGGAGCACGCTATCCTGGGGTTTGTGGTCAAAGAGCGGGTTGAGGGCCCAGGCTGTTCGTACCTGCAGCACATTCAGGCTGAGACTGGGGCCAAAGTCTTCCTCAGAGGAAAAGGATCGGGCTGTTTGGAGCCCGCTTCTGGACGAGAGGCCTTTGAACCCATGTACATCTACATCAGGTGAGTGTTGCACTATAAATTAAGAAAGTCTAAGAACCTTTGCTGGGGAGGGGTTAATTCTGTTAATACAGTAATAGAGTCAGCCACAGTTAGCCTATAGTTATTTGCAGCCATGCGGGTTCACAAGAACTAAATTTAGTCTTTTTCCTTTCCAGTCACCCTAAACCAGAAGGACTCGCAGCAGCAAAAACATTGTGTGAAAACCTTCTTCAGACAGTGAGTAATTTCCTGTTACTGTAAAATGATTTACCATAATACTTTGTCTCTGCTTTTCGTTCTACAACTGGCAGTCTTAAAGTACCTACAGACCTAATTAACTATAGGCCAGTGGAGATGTGATTTCCTTAGAAGTGATTGCTGATGAGTATTATTCAGTTACAATGAATTAAGTATTATTAATAAGTTTATATGCACACTTGTCACAGCAGCATTATTCCAACTTAAAAAACATTTGCTTAAACCAGCAGCACAGACGTAACTATTATTACATAAGCCTACCAACTTGACAGTTGTCAGTTAATATGGTTATTTATGCTCAGTATTTTAATTAGTAATATCACTAATGGCCACTAATGACATGTTCACATTCTCCAGTCACAAAAGTTAATGTTGTTGCCACCCAACTGTGGCATACAAAGCTCAAGTCAGTGTCCAAAACAAAGAAACATGCACTTCCTTGTGGTATGAATGGAGTCATTGATTTGTCAGATGTGCCACTAAGATAAGCCATTGAGCAGTTGGGGCTAAGGGCTTTGCTCAAGGGCACCTTAATGATGGTAATGAGGTAGGGGCAGTGCTGCTTCTTCACTTTTCCTACCCAGAAAGAAAGGGAGCAAATTTTCTGATTCCAGCTTCTCAAATGTGAATATTTTCTGGTTTCTTTAGTCCTCTATGACAGTAAACTGAATGTCTTTGGGTTGTGGACTGTTGGTGGGGACAAATCAAGACATTTGAGTATGCCACCTTGGCCTCTGGGAAACATAAATCGACATTTTGACATTTTATGGACCAAACAACTAATCAATTAATTGAGAAAATAATCAACAGAGTAATCTAAAACGAAAATAATCGTTAGTTGCAGCCCTGCATTTTAGCATGTAACCGTTATGAAACCGTAAATAGTTGTGCAAGTATTCTGTATGTTCTATACCACAATACCACAAGTTTGGGTTTCTATTGGAACATAAGTAAGCATGCGTAGGTTTCATTTATAATACTGACGTATGTTGCAGTTTTGTTTTAAGTGCTGATATGGTTACAACAGTTTTCTGTTTTTGTTTTTGTTCCTTGAACCACCATGACACCTCTTGTACTTTGTTCTCTTTCTCTAGGTCCATGCAGAGTATTCTCGCTTCCTCAATCAAATGAGCACCATGATGCCAACGCAACAAGGTCCGCTACAGCTTGTTGACTTTACGTGGTTTAGACTAAAATAATATAGTGCTGCTTTGCCTCAACTAACAGTTGTAATATTTCATGTCACACATATCTGATTCTAGAAATCACTGAGTGAGCCTGACATGATCTGTCTCCCTCGTCTTCTTCCTCCAGGCTTTGCGCAGCCTCCGGTGGTGAATGGAATGCTACCACAGCCTCCTTATTATCCCCCTGCAGGATACCAGCCAGGCTACCCCATGCCTGTACCCCCACCTCAGCCTGTACCTGTACCACCTTATGCTGTCCCCCCTCTCATACCTCCCGCAGCACCCACAGGTGTTCTCCCTCAGTATCACCTCCCCCTTGCCCCAGCACCTGCCCCCACTCCAGCTCCTGCCCCTGCTCCTGTTCCTGCCCCTGCCCCTGCTCCTGTGCCACAGGTAGGACTGAAATCTTCTATTTTATACAATAAGCGATTTGGTTAATAGAAAAATTAGATGTATTTTGCTAATGCATTAAAAACAGAAACATCACAAAGGTAAATCATATGGGTTCCTTATATTTATTAAAATAATTTGATGTTTCATGGATGAAATCAGCACTTTGTCAGGTGTTCACAAATTAATCCCATGTAGCACAAATTTCCCAAATCAGTTATGAAAACCTGATGCATGCGTATATGTATCATGCAAACATGCAAAGCAGTTGATATTTACATTTTTTTCTTCTCTGCAGACTCTTCCTCCGGTGCCCTTTCTTCCATCAGCTGCAGCGCCGCCCAAAGCTCCACCACCTGCTGCTCCAGGCAACCCACAGAAAAGACGCTTCACAGAGGAGGTACCAGACGAAAGGGACAGCGGCCTACTTGGATACCAGGTGATCAACTACTTTTCCAGCTCTGTTTATACAAAACTTTGTCATTTTCTACCGCTTTTCCATTTTTTTCTTTTCTCCAGTTTACACACCCCTCATCCCATGTGTTTTTTTTTGTGCTTTGTTTTTACATTACTGCAGTTGGTGTCATGTCAGTCCAATCATAATTAGTTTCAGTCCTTAGTTTCGTTTCTGCTTCACTGTCTGCGATTTATCTACAAAATCCATTATATCCTTCCTTTTCTTCAAATGTTTTATATACATTGGTTGAGACAGCGTGGCCTGTTCCCTGTTGTTGTTCACTTATGTGCTTCTAGTGGTAATATGGAGTTTCAGAAAAAGGTATTTTTCATGATAAGCTTTAAGTATCTTTCATGGTGGCTGGGAAAAATTGTGAACATAGTCACATATTTGTGGTAAGCTATAACTTAAAATACATTTTTTTTTAAAAGCCAGTAATTAGTTACATAGAAGTGTCAGGACAGGGTTTAGTAAAGGATGTCTGCTAATCGCGCCTGTGTGTTTTTCTGCTCATAGCATGGACCCATTCATATGACTAATTTAGGTGCAGGCTTCCCAGTGGGCAGCCCCGAGACTACAGGACCCCCACCACCAAGTTCCTCTGGCCCGCCGAGTGAGAGGGACAGGTACAGAGAGTTAACACACAATGTTTTAATTCTTATTTTATTAATCAGATAAATTGTTTGCACGGTCTGTATGCTAAAAACTCAAAGCATCTTTCTGTTGTCCAGTCGGCAGCTAATGCCTCCGCCCCTGTTGCCTGTGAATGGAGTGAGACCCAAGATGGAGGAGAGAAGGGCACCGCAAGGCCCCGTGGGTAAGGGCATTATCCTATGGATTGACAAATCCCTGCCCAAATCCAAATCCACAGTTCCTGACTGTGGACTGTGCCCCTGTAAGCTTAGCCTGGATCTATTCAGAGCCTAATGTAGCGCTGCAAAGAGTAAAGTAAATCCTCACTTGGGCCACCGGACTGTTTCAAAATGTTAATCATGTTACTCAAGCTTTTTAATAAAGCCGTTATAAATTTATACTGAGGCAAATAGTTTTCCCAGAATCTTAATTTTTTGAGGATTTGTAATCTGGCAGATTGGATAAAAGCAGCACCGCACATGCTCAGTTTTACACTGGCCCTGATGCTTTTTATGATTCTTCCAGGATTTTGTTGCTGTGACTAGAAATCTCCAGATAGTGAGGGTGGAGCTATGACTCGACGTTTGTTCAGTCCTTTCACAAGAAGTCTAACCACCTTACCTTCCCGTTCTGATGACATCATCAGTCTGGAGTGTCCCGTTTGTTTGCTTTCCTCACTAACGAGAATCTCTCCTGTTTTTGTGTTTTTCTCTTTTTCTCTGTGTTTTTCTTCTCTTCCATGTATCTCTGGGGTGATGGCGGACACTGATTGGGGGTGGGGCATGACTCGTCCTGTGACGCTGTCCTGCCACTCGATTGGACGGCCCTTATGCTGTCGCTCCCCACCAACCAATGGCTGCTTTCGAATGGCTGCCCCTCTTCTCCTGTGCTGACATAAACCATTATTTAAATCTATTAACTACTTGTTTCTCCCTGAAATGTGTTTGGATATAATTAACTTGCACTGTCTTATTTAAACCATGTGGCTGCTCCGGTTTTTTTGTGTCTCTTCTTGTCTTTCTCTCCCTCCTTTTCCAAATGTGCTACTTCTCCCTTCTTTTTTGTTTTGCTCCTCCTCTTCCTGTTTCAGAGTCTTCAGCGAAGAGAATGAAAACAGGTCTGGTGGCGTACACCGGCGACTCCTCAGATGAAGAGGAAGACCACTCAACCTCCAAAGCCTCAGGGCCAGGTAACCCTGGGGCAGTTCCCCCCACATCCACCTCCTCAGGCTGGACACAAGGGTATCGCTGTCCACCTCCACCACCCCCTCGTGCTAAAACACAGCCACAGCAGAAGTCTATGCCTTTCTGGATGGCACCCTAAAACAGGAAAATCTAAACTCCCTCAGTGCTTTGTGCCCAGTCTTACAGGACGTTCACCCAAACTGAGCCCTTCTTTTTCTAGTACTCATCACTCATTCATCACATGGATCCTAACAGCACTGTGTTGTTCCCAGGATTATTTTAGTACTCGGGTCCAAATGGACTTCCTAATGTTTTGGAAAACTCCTGTTTGTTTTTTTCTGTGCACACATGATAGTTTGAAGATGAACATTAAAAAGACTGACACTTCAAACAATTCTGTGGATGTATAGATGGTCAGATGAGCGATAATCTGCCTCCTGTTTTAATTGGAATGATAACCCAAACTTGGAGTGTTTGAATATGGCGTCTTTGTAAAAACAATATTACATGGCATTGATGTTGTACATCACCGATCAATTTTCATTTTATCCCCAATTTCCTACTTTCTCATCCCCTTTTCCTTCCCATGTCTAAGGCAAACAACCGATCCTTTGCTATTCTGGTGTTTTTGTACAGATGATATTGGACTAATATGTAGTAAACCTATTACATTTATTTCATGCTTTTATGAAATAAATAAACTTAATTTATTGCAGTGTTTGAGCTTTAAATTCATTGCATTGTGCCTTTTCCTTATTAAAGTCTCTTTGCAAAGGGATCATCAAGTGTGCCAATCAGCTGTTGACAGTTGTGTCCTCCAGAATAAACAGTGGATTAACTTTCTGCAGAATTTATGACAAAATTATCTCTCTATTATCTGTTGACTGTAGGTTATGCAATTATAACTTAAAATGGAAAGAAACTTTAATTTATGCGGTATAACTTGCATTGTGCATTCTTAACAAGAATATAAATATTTTCACATTTAAAAACTAGATTAAAAATACTGTATATCATGATGAGCTATAATAAATAATGGACTTCTATTTGGTGTCAGATCATCTCAAGCTCTGGTTCTCTTGGAGGGTTTTTCTTGTTATATTGAGTGATGCGGCCCTCCATGACTGGCCGAAAGTGGCGGATCAGCCCCTGTGGAAGAACAAAAGTACTTTAAAATGTAAATTAGTACTTGTTTGAACTTTATGTTTCATGCTGCAGCTCTATTTGTTGGTTTGGGTCAGTAAATCAATCACCTGCACAGGCCAGGCAGCTCCGTCCCCGAGGGCACAGATAGTGTGTCCCTCTATCTGCTTGCTCAGCTCCCAGATCATGTCGATCTCTGAAACTGCTGCTTCTCCTCGAACAAATCTCCACATCATTTGATCCATCCAGTCCACTCCTTAGGGATGACGTAGAGTACAGATAAAATATCACTTATTTAGATGTACGAAGAAGCAAAGGTTGAGGCGATGTGGCAGTGAACATAATGTCACTTCATGCTGTAATCTGTTAAATAAATCCTGCAGTTCCTTACCCTCTCTGCAGGGGGTGCACTGGCCACAGCTCTCATGTTTGTAGAACTCAACCAAACGTGCGATGGCTCGGATCACATCAGTCTGGAGGAGAAATATGTTCCACTGAGTGTCTGTAGACTGAAGGTGTGGTGTATTTGTGATGTACATTGTGCAGGAAATTATTTACCGATTTATCCATGACTATGACGGCAGCAGTGCCCAGAGCAGTCTCTGCACGCACCAGGTCATCAAAATCCATCAAAACATCATCGCACACGTCCTGCGGGATGATGGGAGTGGAGGACCCCCCTGGGATCACTCCTAATAGATTGTCCCAGCCGCCTCTCACTCCTCCTGCACCAATCACACGAGAGGGGAGAGGAAATCATGTCAACATCTCGCAAAGTAAACCAACATCAACACAAAGGCAGACTGTAAACACACACCTGCGTGCCTCTCTATTAACTCTCTCAGAGGGATTGACATCTCTTCCTCCACTGTGCATGGTGTGTTCACATGACCGGAGATGTTGAACAGCTTGGTTCCAGAGTTCCTCTCCCTCCCAAAGCTGGCAAACCAAGCTCCGCCTCGACGACAGATCACAGGAGCCACAGCAACCGTCTCCACGTTGGCAACTGTTGTCGGGCATCCAAACACCCCTTAAAGGAGAGCGATGCAAATTAGTGAATATAACAACCTATAAAACTATAATTACAGTATAACCCTAGCTCTTTAATTTCTTAAACCATAATTAATCCCTGTAGGAAACCAGATACAGGAGATTATGCAGCTTTTACCTCACCTATGTCTGCAGGGAATGGTGGCTTGAGTCGCGGTTTCCCTTGTTTGCCCTCCAGAGACTCGATAAGGGCTGTCTCCTCTCCGCAGATATAAGCTCCAGCTCCTCGCATCACAAACACATCAAAGTCGTATCCTGAGCCGCAGGCGTTCTTCCCTAAAAGCCCTGCTTTGTAGGCTTCGTTAATGGCCACCTGTTGGAAGAGAAAGAAGGAAAAACAACTATGTGTTTGCTACATGTAGTATAAAACACACTAAATCTATGGACAGACAATCTTCTTATCTATACCTGCAGATTTGATGACTCATTGTAAAACTCTCCTCTGATGTAGATGTATGCAGCACGGGCACCCATGGCTGTTCCAGCCACCAGACAGCCCTCTATCAGCTTATGGGGGTCATGACGCATTATCTCTCTGTCTTTACACGTCCCTGGCTCCCCTTCATCAGCATTCACCACCAGGTACTTAGGCCTAGGACACAGGAGAGAAGGAGACACACAGTGCAGACATGCATCAACAGTCCTACAACAATCTTTACTTTGCGGAGGTACCTTAAATGTCTCTGACAAATCAGATCTGGAAAGTTTCTTTTCCAACCTGCCATCACTGGGTTTGTTCATGAAGCTCCACTTCATGCCAGTTGGGAAGCCTGCGCCCCCTCTGCCCCGAAGCCCTGATATTTTCACCTCATTCAGGATCCAGTCTTGTCCCTTCAGTATAATCTCCTTAGTCTTATACCAGTCACCTCGTTTGAGTGCCCCTTTGAGTCTTGAAGGAGAAGGGAGAGAGAGATAAGTATTTCTACAGAGATTCAGGTCATTAGACACAAGTTCAGGTTGTTGTGCTGAAAATGTTTTCACCTCCAGTCATGCCGGCCATATAAGTTGGTAAATATTCGATCTTCGTCGCTCAGAGGACCAAATTGGGTCTTTTTGGGCTTTTCCTGGTCACAGAACAGAAGACAAAAGGCAGATATGATTGAAATGACAGATATATGAGATAGTATTACTACAAATGAAGGAATTACAACTGCCATATCTACAGATTTTATTATTAATTCTTGTGTATAATATAATTTATATTATCTCAGTTATATAAAATTAAATATAATAAATTGAATATAATATATAAATATCCATTTGAAGAACTCTACATATGACACATCTATGAATTTGTATTTAGATGCTTAAGATTTAGGCTTTCAAAGTTTTAAAATCAGACTGACTAATAACAGTTAAAAACATTTGGCGAGTGGCACAACTCATACAACTTATATACAACATAACTGGCAATAACTTCTACAACACGGTGAGTATGAGCTGTAATAAGTGGACTCTGCAATCAAAAATACAATTTATCTGACAATACAATTCAAACATCTAACTAATCTAAAACAAAACAAAAAAATGAAAGATACTTGGAAAATTCACCTCCTCGCTTTAAAAAATGAGGAAATTCAGTATACTCAGTCCAATATCCATCACAGGTTACTTAAAATATGGGGGCCCTTTATTGAACCGTATTAGGACTTAGAAGCTAATTGTGTCAGACTGTATAGGACTTCGCTTTAATGGGTCTTATCTCGATAGTCTATTTGTGACCCTCAGTCCACCTGAGGACACTTTAATCGAGGGACTTTCAGTCATCGTCCAAACTGACATGCATATGTGTAGGGTGAATTGCTGTAATGTGGGACACTAAGCTTCAGTGGGTGTTGGTCTTCCTAAAAGAAATGAAAGTCAGGAAAACAAATGGGTTAACAAAAATCTTTGATGTCATGTGATCAGAATCATGACTTCTCAAATGTCCAATCATCCTACATCTACTGGAGTTTAGGTGCCCCATATTATACAACAATTCACCCTGCTTTGGGCAGTTTGTTTGTTTACTTTTGTTTTCCTTTGTCATGTCTATCTGATCATTTTTAATTTTTGTAATAAAAAAGGGGGGAACAGTTATAAATAAGATTTATATTCACTTAGAAAAACGTTTAAAGAGATTATTAAACATTTGGGTGTCCTCTTTTTTTTTGTTAGTCATATAATAAGCTGAAAAAATATTAAACCTTTTCTAAATTGTTCCAAATAGCTAACCGAATGTCGTCACCATAAATTAGCTAATTGGAAGGGTTTTTGTGTTAATTATTTCTATTGGATGGAAAAACCACCATCCACCCAATAGCTGCGTGTAAAAATGCCTCTCGCATGCCAGCAAACAGAGGTGGACATGCACGACAGTAGAAATGTATACTGAAGTTTGGACGCAGTTTGGTTGCAGGCCTACCTGTAGCTGAGCTGCAGTGCTGTAGGTCAGACGCGGAGCCACCTGACGCGCCACAGCGCCCCTCAGCACCCGCAGATGCAGCATCCTGCAGGGGGGCCGAAGACGATCAGCAGCAACTCACTGAAAACTGTTGAAAGCTTTTCTCTCCAGAGTCTCCGTTTGACTTCTCATTCAATCAAACCAACTTTTCAAACCTCTGCTGTTTAAAGAGCTGCAGCGTCAGGCCTGCTGGTTCGGCCTAATTAAACTAAGAGGATTAACGAAGAACGTCACATCCTATCCCAGCTGACCATGTTGCACCACAGGTACCCATTGCAGGTACACACACACACACACACACACGCACGCAATTAAGGGGTCAGTATCATTGTCTAAAAGCACTTTAATTAAGGGACTTTGTGCATAATTTACAGGGTTATTGATTTAACAAGAGCCATTAATTGTGTCCAGACTCCATTAAATGTCCCTTGACTGACACGCTCAATTTCACAATTTTGTTTTTACTCATTATTTTTTTCCGAACAAGCCTTTTAATACACCCTTGAATTTGAACATCCTGTCTTCTTGAGATATCTTAAAAAGTACTAGTGGTAGAAGACGTAGGCCTACTCAGATCCTTTACTTAAGTAAAAGTACCAAATTGAAAAATACTAAATTACAAGTGAAATTCTGCATGAAAAATCCCACTTAAGTAAAAGTGCATAAGGATTATCAGCAAAATGGACAATAGTATTGGTACTATTAAAGTAAAAGTGGCCTACTCATTTAATCCCTCTGACTGATATATTATTATATATGACATCCTTAGATTACTAATACAATCAGTTTGTAAGCAGCATGTTACTGTTGTAGCTTCTAGAGGTGTAGCTAGTTTCAACTACTTTATATACTGAACAAAGTTCTGATACACAAATCAGTTTTCAGTTTTGGGACTTTTTCTCTAATCTTTGATTTTTGGTGAAATATTGGATAATTTGAACTTTTATTTAAATTTAACTATCTGAGATGTTTAGAGGGAAAAATCACTATTTGGTGTTGCTGTTAACAACTCATAGACATCTGAAATGTGAGCCCGACTACACACTGCTTTTTGTAAGACGTCAAAAGACAAAAAGGTTGGAAACCACTGGTTTTATCCTCAACAATGTATTGTATTGAAACGCTTGTTAAATCTTCATCTGAAAAGTAACTTTAGCTGTCAAATAAATGGAGTGGAGTAGAAAGGGCAATATTTCCCTCTAAAATGTAGTGGAGTGTGTGTAAAGAAACTTCCAATGGAAACACCCAAGTACAAGTATTTTGAAGTACAAGCACTTCAAAATGGTGCTTTAAGTACAGTACTAGTTACTTTCTACTACTGGAAAGTCTGCAGCCAATAAAACAATAACAATCATGAATCTCCTCCAACAGATTCCCTTAACTACTTTTAAAGAATATTAGCATGAATTGAGATGAATGTAAATCTGATTTTATTTTAAGGAACATCTGGTTCAAAGAGTTGTATTATTGTAGGTTACAAGTACAACGTGGCTCATAAATCACTGGGCTCATATTATTGTCTGATATTAGTTCATCACAAGTATATGTTCGGCAGTGAGTAACAAGAAATGTAGGAACAGAGATGTGATGATTAGGAAAGTGTCTCAATTACATAGTTTGTCCAGAGGAACTGAAAACTTTACCTTTCAAATCAGAACATATATTGTTCATAACTCTGTCATTTAGAGATTTAGGGGCTATTTATGAATATTGTCTGTTGAATGTATGTGTTCATGTTCTTAAAAGTGAATATCGGCTCATAGATAATGAACATTTTTAACACTCAAATATGGACATTGGCATCAGCTTAAAAAATAATCTACTAGGTTCTCGTTAAAGCCCTTAAAGAACTGTTTATGTAAAAAAAGAAAAAATGAATAAAAACAATAACAGAAACACAGCAGCAAACAGCAAGCTTAGATATCTTTATTTATTTTCTTAACATTAACTGAAACAAATGATGGGAAATGAATCCATATCTCTGAGAAGGTCCACTAAAAACTGAAAGACAAAAACGTATCCCTGATAGCGGGGTCTCTGCTCAGACCGGACCCCATGTCCCTTTACCGAAGCCAAGAAAACAAACTGCTCACATAGAAACGCACACTTCACAGCTGGCATTAGTTAATCCTCATTTATTCACAAAGTTCTGACTGGGAGCACCAACACCCTCCATGTTTGTCATACTGATATTCCAGTAGGACTAGTTCCTGTAAGACCAGTAATTCACAATCATTACTATTATGTTATGCCTATTTTTAACCTCACAAGAGGCTTTAATTTGGTTTTCAAATGTAAAATGATATGATACAAAAAATCTCTTTTTAAAACTACTGGCCTTACATTTGCATGAAGAGTGTCAGTCACCCTACAGCACCAAACAATTTCTTCCCATTTTATATTTTCTTTAATCACTTAGTGCATTGCTCAAGATTTCCTGAGAATAGTTGCAGCACAAAAAAAATCTAAGGCAACTTCATCCCAATATATATTATATTTGGATATAACTGTACTAATATGCAAGAAGAAAAGAGTATTTGGGTTTCAAAGAAGTATTGTCTATTTCAATCACAATCTTAAATGGTATCAAGTAAGTTAATGTACTAGTTGAAGGTCAGACAAAAGGCTTGAAGCTCTCAAATCTCATAGTGCAAATAAACTGGGAATAAAAATGTTTTTACTACACAACAAGGAGCGGATAGTGCACACAAGGCCAGACCGGCACGAATGCTACAGCAGGTTCTGAAAATAAAAAGGAAAACTGCTGTCATATAAAGCCATTAATGATTGCATTACAACCTGCCACAGGCCTTAATGTTCTGGTCTCAGGAAAAGCACGATCAAATTAAAAAAAAAGGTTTTTGGTCGAAGATAGAAGACGATAAACTCAAAAGTTAATGGCCCCTTTAGACACAGCGGTGGCCGATCTATAAGAACTGCCATGCAATAATGTGTGATACAGTACTATACATGTTGAATTAATAAACAAGAAGCATGCTGAAATTCATTTTGTGTTCCAGCTACATCCGAGGTTTTAAACCCCTGACGTCTTCTTTGCTCTGCTCCCTTCTCTCTACCCCGGAGGGTGGAATGTGCCTGTGTTACTGCAGTACCTGACGGGGGGTTAAATGTGCAAAGAATGCATTAGAGGAAGAATCGCCAAAAGAAGACACGCAGCCCATAAAGGGTGTTTAGGTATATGGAGATGTTGAGCCACAATCTTGTAAGACTTCTGAGGAACTGATTAAAAAAAAAGAAAAGTGTCCTGCCCTGGATTTGATCTCAAAAAGAGTTTCAGCAGAAGAGCCATAATAAATAACAATAAATAAATAAATAAAGAAAAAATGGGGGCAAGTCATCTCATTCATCTCCACACTTTGCCCCCTTTCTATTTTTTTTTATTTAAACGAGGAATCCAAATGAGTGCATTGGAAGACTGAAATCCACAGTCTCTGGGGGAAAAAAATTGTCTTCAACATAACCAACATATTATCATCGACCCATACTTTGTATCATTTGGTCAGGCGTTATCACAGAGCTCGACGCCTCTAATATGCAAGCAGATTCTTTCTCATGGCTATCAAAACAGTTGGGAAGAAGATTGGAAAGTTCTTCAAACCCAACATTGGCTACAATTCAGCTCTCTCCTCCCCGGTTAACTTAAGATTCAAGAAAAGAAAAAGTTCAATTTAAATCTTTGGTATAAGCACCAAATCAAAGCGAAGACTCTATCTCTAACAAGAAAAGACACACAGAACATTATTGCTTTCAATGGACAGAACCAGTTTGATTCATTAGATTGCATAACTGCATTTCCACTGATGACCACCAGAGGACAGCGGATACACAAACTCGTTCTTGTGATCAAGGTGATATGACTTCTGGATTGCACCTGAATACATTATTTTATAACTAAAATATACCTCTCCAAATGTTCCTGCATTTTGCAGCTCTGGATTTTAGTTTGCATAGTGAAAAGCATCCAAGTAACCACAAACTCAAAACACGCATGTCCAGCTACATAAAATAATAGGAAATCAGAGGAAACAACTTAAACCTAAAATACATCAAATAAAACAGCAAACGAAAAACAAAACTTAAAAGACAAATAAAATCAAATGCCAAGAACCAGAAGACAAACATTTAAAATATCTCAGAAAACCCGTTTTCCATTTTTTTTCTTATAATATCATTTAGTTGTTTTTTTAAGCGCTCTCTACATGGGAGCAGCAGGTCATTAGTCCAGCCACCTGAGTGAGATTTTTTTTAATGTGGATGCTTTACCACACAGACACACGCATACACACACGCTCTCTTTTCACTACTCCTCTTCCTCTGCTTCCTCTTCTCCAATTTCCTCTTCCACTTCGTCTGCCCATCTGTCACGCCGCGCCGCCGGCGAATGGGTTCCTCCGGGATCCTCTCCTTCTGCCTCTCTTCCTCCTCGCAGCTCCAGACCTCGCAGAAAGAGCCCAGGGTAGCTGGCCAGCCTACTGGGGGCAAATTGAGCCAGGGCCTGAAGGGCTAGAGAGCGCTCTCTCTCGCCATCCCCTGGAAATATCAGTGGATGGCCGGCGCCGGACCCACTTCCACCATCCAGCACTGTGCGAGGGAGGAATGCAGAGGAGTGGGCTTGTAAGGACAGAGACTCCAAAGGGTTGGACTGCTTGCTCCCTGCTCCATCTCCTCTCCCATCATCTCCGAGCTCAGGTCCACGTCTGGGGCGGCGTGTGCGCAGCTCCAGGCAACTGTGGCCCTTGCGGTGACGCTGGAGATGGTCCTCTCGGGCGAAGGCCTTGTGGCAGAGTGGACACTCAAAGGGCCGTGCCCCACTGTGGAGGGACAGGTGGTTTTTGAGGTCGTATGAGTGGAGAAACCGGGCAGGGCAGTGGGGGCAGGGGTAGGGGCGCTCGCCTGTGTGTTTCCTCATGTGAATCTTCAACTTATCATTCCTAATAAAAAGAGAAAAGGGGGGGGGGGGGAGTAGGATAGAAGCAAAATATGATTAAAAGATTCAAGCAGGCTACAACACTATAAACCATGTTGTTGTGTGGATATTCTGGGTAAGAACTTTCTGTACCGGGTGAAGCGAACTCCGCAGGCAGAGCACTGGAAGGGCTTCTCTCCAGTGTGCGTCCTCATGTGTCGAGGCAGTTTTCCTGCTCCGTGGATGATCTTCTGACAGACAGGGCACTGCTGGGGTGTCTGAGACTTCCTCTTCCTCCCCCCTCCCGCTGCTGATGCTGCCGCTCCTCGCTCAGCTACAGAGGTAGGTATGGAGGTGCTTTCCATCAGCATACCATCATCGCCAAAGCTCTCCATCTCATCGTCCTCTGACAGCTTGTCATTGGAGGACGGGACAGGAGGTGGGTGGGCTATATGGGGGCGCTGATGCAGAAAATGTAGGTGCCCTCCATTTAGTGTGGCCCCTCTCACTGACTCTCGGATCGCCCTGGGATCCCCGTTCTGCCCAGATTTTAGGCAGAGCTCTTCTTGTTCAGGGCTGGGAGGCTGGGTAGATGGCAGGGAGCGGAAGCTGTCGGAGGCAGGTGAGGGATATGAGGCGGGGGAAGCGGGTGATGGGTTCAAAACCAAGGAGCTGATGTGATGTGACCCAACTTTTTTCACTTTCTTTCTGTCCGTTTTTCTTCGGGACCCTTTCTCTACCCCCCTCTCTCGCTCCATCATCCTCTCTGTCACTATGTGTTGGGCTCTCTGCTCTTCTGCCGTCTCCCCCTCTGCCTCCGCTGTCTCCCCTAGGATGTCTCTGCATGCGTCAGCCACACACTGGATGCCAAGAAGCTGAGCCCCTCGCAGAACATCTCTCATTCCAGAGCTGGGGATGGTCAGGGTGGCGGTGTAGGCGAACTCCAGCAGGGCATCCAGGGCGTCAGGTGCCACGCAGTCCAGCTGGCACACTCTAAAACCTCCTCCACCCTCACCGCCCCCTTCCTCTGTCCCGAACAGCCGTCGGAAGTAGACACTGACGGCAGCCATGACAGAGCGATGAGTCGGGTAGTGTGTCCCACGGGAGGTCAGAGTGAGGTCACACAGGAGCCCTGTCCTCCTCTGGTCATTGAGGTGGGACAAGAGCTCGTTGCTGTGCTCCGGGAAGGGGATCCCAATCAGACCGTCCTCTCCTGGAGACATTGCCACCTGCATGACAGAAGGGGAAAATCAGGTAAGTGGAGTTTATAGTACAGAACCTGAATTATGACAAGTCATAATCTGCCTGAGTTAAAAAACAAACAAACATCAACCTCATGATTTTATCTTTGCAGTTTCTAGGAACGAGAGATAAACCTTCAGCTCTTTGAGAGAGCCATGTATATATTTAAATGCCCCAAAAGTAAAGCTTCTGTAGCGTGACTTAGAGAAGGAGTTTTCTTTCACGTGAGACAGTCTAAATCGGGCTTAGCAACAACTCTCCTCCTCCCAACCCCCCCAAGTACTTTCTCTCCAGATTACTAAATCAGGAGGTGGCGATTTTGTCCATTGAGACGGCGGCTGGGGCATCACCGGAAAAATGCGATGGACATGACAGAGCCAGCGGGAGAGACAAAATATAACAGCAAGAGGTTGAAATAGTTACAGCAGCAGGGGAGATTTAAAATGAAGTGATCGATAATGATGCGGAAAGGACGCGGGATTATGCAATGTAAATGCTGTAACCAGCGGGCAGTAGGTT
The DNA here is from genome assembly GCF_963691925.1 of Scomber scombrus. NCBI lineage: Eukaryota > Metazoa > Chordata > Actinopteri > Scombriformes > Scombridae > Scomber > Scomber scombrus. The sequence goes on along the minus strand of NC_084976.1, from coordinate 18,663,227 downwards.
AATTCCCTTTATAGCATTAGCTGTTTGATTAAAATACCTGGAGAAGAAATAGAGGGACTAGTGGAGGAGAAAAAAAGAAAAGCAAACGAAGGAGAGGAAGGAAGTGACAGGCTAGAGTGGGTGAAAGGGGGGAGTACCATTGAAAGAAAGAGGAAGGAAAAAAACAGCAAGAGAAAATGACGACCTTTATGAGGGTGGGGATAAATGCACAATAGTCTTAATTGTCTAGAAAACATTTACAGTGCAGTTAGTTATTCAGTCTTGTCTTGTTTTTTTTAAACCGATGATGCAATACAGAATCAAACTAATATGTTGTAATGTATGTTAAATAAGAACGGTAACTTTTTTATTTCCCTTTGTGAGACGTAACAAGGCCTGTCGGTAATAAGACCCAACAACTCCCTTCTTTGACTCCCTGAGCTCACACCTCACCTTGTCCACACTATACCAGCTCAACAATATCGCTCAAACACCTGAGCAGACCAGATTTTCCACAAACAACTTAACCTCCAGATTCCCCCTCCCTGCCTTACATCTCCCTCCCATAGCAACTGGCAGCCCCCTGGCCATCCAATAACAGTGTTCACCCAGCCCAGAGGGCTCTGCACAACGACGGTACATCCACCTGACTAACCTGCTCCAAAACACACCCTATTAAACACACACACGCACCGGCACAAGAGCACACACACATACACACATTGCGTGCCAATCTGTGGCTCCCCCCACCCTCTATTGTTAGATTTAACTTGTTATGTGATGATTTTAACGTCAGCCTATTTAAAACACAGACACAGAAAGATGAACTACACCCATACCAGGAAAAAAAAAAAGTCAAAGTAAAGCCAATTGCGTAAATACTTTATAAGGACTTGGCAACACCTTTGCCCAACTCAAACTTTTAGATCCTTCCCATCTGTCAAACCAATACCAAACCTCCCAAATGTTCCCTTTCTCATGCCAGCACAATCTGAGTCTGTTGTCCTACCTTCCCCGTCTTCATGGGCATGGGCACAGTCAGCTGGAGACGAGGCAGCATGTGTCTCATGGCATCCATCTTTTAGCTCTTTACAAATCTTCCCTTCGCTTTCCTCCTCTCTCTCTTTGTAAACCACCTTTTTTCCTATTTCCTTCTACCCTTAGATGTACAATGTCTGATCTCTTTGTCAGAAGTCGGGGTTAAGCGTTCATCCTTGGGGACGTCTACCTCTTTCGCAGTCACTCACCTTCCTGTTGTATCAAAGAGGGTGCACGGTGACGAAGACAGATTCAGAGATACCCCTCCCCCCCATTCGCCTACGCGCCCCTCTCTCCAAAAACCAACGGCCCATTTTCCGAACACTTTCCGATAAACACGATCTCCTTGTCGACCTCTCCCTTTTCATACGGAGGCTGACAGGTACACGGGTTGTAGTGTATCTAGGGTCATGGCAGGTCTGCTGTGGATGTAAAATAACTAACCTCAAGGTTTCAGACCATGCACATTAGTTGAACTAGTTGTGCAGGAAGGAAACCAGCTCATGTAACCAAAACACACCAGAAAAACCAATACTCAACTATCTCTTTAGTCAACTCAAAGAATATCAAAGTTAAACAAACATGTAAGAACCAAAATCATATTGCTATTGTGAGTCATATTACACCCAGGAACAAACATTCAGGTAGGTGCAATATGAGAGTTAAACCATATTACATCGTACCGCAGAGACAAGCTGCTTCAAACAGCTCTACCTTTGCAACCTGCTGAACGTCACTTGAGTGTTTGTGATAAAATAACCTCTACACAAGTTCTTGGCTCTTTTTTTTTTGAGACAAAGCATTTTCATGTGAATTATCTCTTTAGCGGGAGGCAGCGAGGACGGCGTGGTCCGGGGCACATGTTGACACAGAAGAGGGAGGAAGCTAAGGAGCATATTTTTGCTTTGTCTTTTATGTACAGACATATTTTTTAATTGATAGTCAACTATTCTGATAGTGGTTTAACTATTTAAGTTATCTTTTAAGCAACAATACCAAACATTCTCTGGTTGCAGTTTCCCCAATGTGACGATTTGCTGCTTTTTTTTGTATTTTATCATTGTAAACTTTTGGTTTCTGAGCATTGGTCAGACAAAACAAGACATGTGGAGACTTCTACTCGTGCTTTCAGAAAGTTGCGATGTTCTGACATTTTATAGCCAAATAACTAATTGAGAAAATCATTGTTGTATTGTTAGTTATAGGCCTAAATCATACAAAGATTTATAATAACATGGGTTTATAATGGACAGGGAAAAAAAATCCCTTGTCAACCAACTTAGCCTTTGTAGGACAAAGTGTAAATGCATCTGTCGACCTTGTATGTGTGCAGTATGTCTCATTGTAAGTAAACACGATAACAGACCTGTGTCATATAATCAAAAATCGCCATCCATGGTTGTCATTGTTTAAATGCATCCACGGGAAAAACAAGGTTGTTGCTAATGATTAATATGTGCATAAATACATGAAACATGATTTATGAAATTCCCCCAATAAGTGAAAAGTCACTAAAAACCAAAAACCAGAAATCTTAAGAGTAAAGCAGTGCTGAATAGTGAAACACAAAGGGGTTTTAGGAGGAGCACACAAGAACGTATAGTAAATTTCCGGCGCGGAGCAAAAAAAAAAACATCATGGGTGGTTGGTGGTTCGAGCTTATTTTAGGCATATTCCTTAGAACACAGACACGTTCGGAAAATAATAAGATTGCAAAGAAGTTGCAATGATTCCCATCAATTTTCTGTCTGTCTGTCTGTGAGTCACTTAATACTGACACATCATGACATGAACAACACCACACACACACACACACACACACACACACACACACACACACACACACACACACACACACACACACACACACACACACACACACACACACACACACACACACACACACACACACACACACACACACACACACACAGAGAGTTCAAGTCCCCCTTCTCCTTCTTTGTCACTTTGTTTCTCTTTTTATTTGCTGCCATTCAAGGACGTGTCTGCATAAGTTGCTGAATCTTGCATCACATAATGTTAAAACAGCCCACGGCAGATACCACAAACACATTTTGTCTTGCACACAAAATAATAACATTACTTCACCGGCTCGTGTTCAACTATTATCATAAAACATAATTGCAGTCATTTTAAGTTTATTCATGTTAACTGGGGCTTAGTACCTTAAAGTCAATAATTGATATCACTGTTTGCCTTTAGGTGTGTCATCTAATGTCTTTCTTATTCTTGCCAAAACATATAACCACACACACACACAAAAAAAAGCTTACAGAAAGTCTTTTAACTCTCTAAAATCTGCCACCTTTTCACTTTTTATGCATTTAACACTGCAGATGTTAAGATGTTATCCTTCCAACAATTGTCTCTTTCTCTTTTTTTCTTCTCACCTCCCACTCTTTGTGTCGACGGTGGACGTATTCACCTCCTCTGCAGCTCTACGGTTTCCTCATCCCTTGCTTTCATTATGTGCACGCTCTTCCTCTCACTTAGCAAGGATTTATTTGTTACTTTAAAAACACTTTGAACATTCGGACATTTTAATCGTTCTGTCTTAATTGCTTTTATCTTACTGTCACACCAACTGTAATAAACTCAGAGTGACTTTGGACTAACAGAAGTTGTGCAACCAGACAACCAAATAAACTAGCACAAGTCAAATGTGCTTTTTTCTTAATGTTTCGAAGCAAATCCACTGAGGATTCGTTTTTACTGACGAGGAAATGGAAACTTAAATTCACTGTCCACCAGCGGGACTTAGTGCAACTCCTAAAATGAGACAAGTTTGTGCAGAGGCCAGGAAAGTGACAGCTGCAAGATTGACCAAACCTGCACACAACGATTTATTCTTCAGTATGAAAGGTTAAAGTATCCACCATCTATATCATGAAAGCCCACTGCACACACTCTGTGTATGTGTGTGTGAGTGAGATGACTGGAACTAGAACTGTTAGTATTATTTTTATGGCTCTTATTTTCCGTTAAAGTCTGTAAGTTTTCCCAGTCCACCTCAATTATATCAGGCTCCAGTGCTAAGGGGGAAAATATGACTTTATACTATTCACAGAAAACTGTGGCTGAGAGGGAGAAGGAGAAATGCTTTTATGAATTCTGATGTCAGATGTTTTCCAAAGTGCTGTACATGTGTGTGTTTGTGACTCTGTGTGTGTGTGTATGTGTGTGTATGTTGGTTAACGTGAGAAAATATGCACATGTTGTGATGACACGTTTTCTCACTGTGTGAATAAGTGCTAGAATGCTAGAATACTGATCATTCTTAAAGTTTGACAATTACAAGTTAAATTAATATAAAATGTGAAAGGTCAACTTTACAAAGTACATTTGACAAGTTTAGCAAAAGTTTTACATTTTAAATGTGTTTGCAGGTTCAAATTTGTAATTGAATGCCTGTTTTTTGCTTATTTTCACACATGATAGCAGCTCAGATAAATTTAAAAATATACTTGTTACAGTAAAATGCTCACAGACAATGAACACACACACACACACACACACACGCACACGCACGCACACACACGCACACACACGCACACACACACACACACGCACGCACACCCCTACAACTGCTTTCATTCAGGTAAAACCCCTATACAAGTTATTTCTAGCCACACCATAACAAACCATGATGCTAAACAACCACTGCACCAAAAAAAAAGGAAAAAAAAACAATCAACAAACGGCCAAACAGATGGAAAATAAGATTCAAGCTCATACCGTTTCTCCTCCACTCACTCGTCTTCCTCTCACCACTTCTCTTCTCTGTGTTACAGAAAGATTTTAAGGGTTATAGAAAGAAGCTCTTTTTTACCCTCTTTACACTTCACTTATTTTGGGGGTAGTGAGTGGAGTGTAGTACTGGGACACCTTCTGTGAGGAAGAGTAGGGGAGGAGGAAATGGGGGGGAAGAAAAGAGATGAGAGTACGCACACACACACACGTCTGCCAAACCAAAAGCTGCTTTCAGGCCAGCAGAACACTCTCACAGGAGTATCTGAGTGCGAAACCTCCACTTTTGAGCAACGATTATTTCCAAAATAACACATAAATACCGGCAACACACAAACCGACACATCCAGGTCTTCTAATAATACAGCATGTGTCTGCTGGATGATAAAACACAAGCCCCGCCTGCTCCAAGTCCCAACAGTTCCCCTCTGGACTGAACATTTGCATCCCACCAGGAGATATAAAAACAGACGCTGCCAGGGAGAATTTGAATTGACATTTGAATTTGTCAAAGACAAGACTTGAGACAACATCATGATAATTAGAACGACTGTACCCCACCATGACTGGACTGAAGGAGGAGGGGAAAAAAGGGAAGTCTAATAAGCTAAGGTTACTCAGCAGAAGTTTGTCTTTTATTCGAGAAAGCCCTTGTGACCAAGCCTTCCTCTGTCCTTAATGTAACTGGGGCATTATGGTGTGTGTGTGTGTGTGTGTGTGTGTGTGTGTGTGTGTGTGTGTGTGTGTGTGTGTGTGTGTGTGTGTGTGTGTGTGTGTGTGAACGCATGCGCACAATGTGGTCTTAGTTCCAAGAACACATTACATTATTCATTTGGCTGGTAGAGTGGAGGCCCTTATCCCCTCGCCCTCCCACACCACAACACTCCACAGCGAGATACAACAGCAGCCAGTTTGCATGCCAGACCTGAACACCAGTGTGGATCTGCGGGAGGATTATCAGCTTATCAACACATGGGACAAGACATTTGGGTGCACACACTGTATACACTCTGTCTTATAATATCCACCAACTTCTGCTCTGAACCAAATGTAAGTGAAACTGTTAACATCTACATGTAGCGACACTAACGGCAGCAGATATCACTGTCATTTTAAATTAACACGTTATTTAAATTATATTGTGGGGGCAAATATTGGGGGTTTCACATCTCTGCACAATAAACATTTGAAGATATTAGTCGTCATTTTACTCCACCAGAACAGTCAAATAACCCACACAAACCACAGTTATCCAACTTATGAACACATTTTGTTTTGTGTTTTTTTTTTTTTATTTCTAGTTATTTAATTTCACATTAAAGTTCACTGTGAGTCCACTGATGTCATTTTATAAAATAAAGTTGATAAACTATAATATCACTGCATTTCATATCTTTGTTACAAGTGTTTTATAACCACATTTGAGGACTACTGCAAAAAAAGTGCATTAATGTATATATATATATATATATATATATATATATATATAAGAATGGCCAATATACCAACATTTGAATTTTTACACTTCTGAATACTGGTATTGGCACCAAAAATCCAGTATCAGTCAGGGCCTAATGTAAACACTCTGAAAGTGATGATTCAATATAACAAATGTCCCTAAAAGATGAAAAATATACAGACAAATTAACGTTAAATCCAACATAATGTGTCTTAGGTTGATGTCTGCAGGGATGAACACCATTCTTCCAAAACATATTCCCTCATTTTGTGGTTTGATGATCATGGTGGAGAGCGCTGTCTAATATGTTGGTCCAAAATCTTCTATAGGTGTTTAATTGGGTTGTGATCTGGTGTCTGTAAAGGCCCTAGTGCATGATTCACATTATTTTCATCCTCATCAAACCATTCAGTGACCCCTCATGCCCTATGCATGCGGGCAATATCATCCTGGAAGAAACCACTCCAATCAAGATAGAAATATTTCATCATAGGTGATCACTCACAACAACTTTGTATTGATTTGCAGTAACCCTTCACTCTAAGGGGACAAGTGGACCCAAACCATACCAGCAAAATGCCTCCCACACCATAACAAAACCACCAGATACCCTCACTGTAGGTGTCAATCATTCAGGTCTATATTGTTCTCTTTGTGTAAAACACACATGCCCTCGAACACTTATCGAGAAGAAGATGAATCATCTGACCAAATCACTTTTTTCCACATCTCTGTAGATCAGTGCCAACTGTTTTTGCACCACTGAACTCTCAAAATGTGTGTTCATCTTTGTAATGAGGGGTTTATGGACTGCCACCCTACTATAATATGCCTCTCTATGTAATTGTCGGACTGTTCTTGCTGACACAGTCTGATCACGTCCTGCGTTGACATTCTCAGTCACCTGAGGAAGAGATTTGGTTTTTCCTTACACATCGCACTAATGCACCAACATCACAATCAAATGTGTGTTGTCGACCACATTTTCCAACCCAATTTACTGATGTCTTTCGCATAGATCTAAATGCAGATGTTAATTTAGTCACTGTTCTTATTGAAACAACAGCCAGTAAAACAGTCTTAGTGACTGAAGATCCTTCAGCCAACAATCAACCCTCCTTCAAAGTCAATTTTATCTTTTCTTCTTGCCATCTAGACACAAAATTAGAATCAACTGCTCAGTATTTTGTATTTATGCCACAGAGCATGATTGGATGTTTATTGCTTAATTGTATCATGCAGTGCACCTGTGTGGAAGCATCTGTAGTTGGTATGTTTCTCCACTCACTTATTCAGCTTTTTGACTTTAATTCGTCACCTGTTTGTATTTTGTGGTGCATATTTTTTCTTAAATGAGTGTAATGTGTGACGTTTATGCCATGTTTGCCACAGTGAAAGGATAGAAGTGCAGTAGCAGGAAAAGAAATCAATCTGAGGTTGGAAAGAGGAAAGCAGTCTGAGATTTGACAAGAGACAACAAAAGGAACATGAGGGAGGTATGTTTTCTAAAAACACACATGTTCTTAGAAATCACACAAGAAAAAGGAGGGTATGGGGGAGGAGAAACACATGAGAATGAGTGAGTGAATGGTGAGTGGGTGTCGAGATACTCTGAAAGATAAAGCACAGAAGAGGGTAGGTTAAGACAGGAAAATCTAGTCCTGGCCTCGAACAATCTGTGTTAGCGAGGAGACATGAAACAAGAGTAGAGAGAGTTAAGTTACAAGGGGAGGAAGGGGGGAGACAGAAAAAGAGAAGGGAGAGGAGCCGTGACATGACAACTGGGAGATAAACAGAGCAATCGAGCAAGAGGTGAACACATGCACGCAGCCACAGGAAGTAGCAAAAGTCCTTGCAGGTGTGTGTGCCTGTGTGTGTGTGTGTGTGTGTGTGTGTGTGTGTGTGTGTGTGTGTGTGTGTGTGTGTGTGTGTGTGTGTGTGTGCAGATGTCTGAGGGAGAGATGCGGTAGCAGCCACCTCTATCATTAGCATCACCAGAAGGGAGTTTCACCCTAAGATGGAGAACACACACAGATGTGAGAGAGAGAAAAGGCATGCTGACGGAGTGGTTTCACACTTTACTCTCCCTGTCTCTTAACTCTTTATCTGGTCAGCAGTTTCTACCCCCAAACACTCTACAACTGTATGTGTGAACAGCAGAGCGCCAAGGTGTGTGGGTGAATCATATTCTGAACCCTGCCTCAATTAATATGCAAGAGAGAACCTTTTACTTTTAATGGCATCTAGTAATATTTGATTAGCCTATTTGAGTTGATGAGGTTTTTTTGACAATAGGATTACTCTGCATGTGAAAAATGGTAATAAACATTACAATAAAAGATTGATGACGTATGATTACAGTCAAATATACAGTAATTCATCAGCATGCTTGCTGTAACTCAGCGGGGGTGTTATAACATGTCGGTCCGTGGTACACTTCAGTGAGCTCTGTAGGTGTAATCGTGGTGTAGAGCGATAGGCGCAGGAACTCAGTACTTCAAAGTGACAGCGTTGCAACTTTCTGCTGAATATTTGACAGAATTAAAAAACTTGCTCATTTTTGTACTAACATTTCTCAATTATGTAATTTTTTAAAAATTGTTATTACAATGAAGAATATTTACAGTGGGAGTGTTCATTAGCAACTTTAAAGTCACTTTTCAGTCCAACATTCCATGGAGGTGAATACAAAAATCATTACAAATCTCTGCTAAGAAACTAACAATAGTGTTGTATTTCAAATATAAGTTTAACATCATGGTGTTTTTCAAATCTGATGAAGATATGAACCCACAAAAGTGGTTTGTTTGTTTTTTTGTCTAACACTCACTAGACGCAAAATTAAATATTTAACGGCACCTGCTCTTTTTGTGTTTCACGCAATATTAAAATATATATAATATGTATACACTCACCAGCCACATTAGGAACACCTGTGCAATATAATACAATCCAATAAAACAGCTCTGCCATATATTCTACTTTAATGAAGCTTTAACATTTTCAGTTTTTGTTGACATTGTCATAAAAGTGATAATTCTACTTTATGTTTATTATTGAGGTGGCAGTGGATAGTGGTGGTGTCCTGGAGTACATTATATTGAAATGTGTCCATGTTTATTTCGACCACTTCATTAACACACATACGTAATATTATCACACAGTGTAGATTCGATTGGAAAGTGAAAATGTTGTGGAAAATTATGATGGAGGAAAACAACAGAATCCATTGTAGCCTTTTAGACTTCACATATCTGTTAATACATGTTTATAAAAGCTTATATGTTGATACTATGTGTGTGTGTGTGTGTGTGTGTGTGTGTGTGTGTGTGTGTGTGTGTGTGTGTGTGTGTGTGTGTGTGTGTGTGTGTGTGTGTGTGTGTGTGTGTGTTATGAAAGTTGTAAATCAAAGACTTAATTTCAATTCTTTGTTTAAAAAAGTACAGTATAAACAATGTTACATTTGGATTAATGACTGTATGAGTTCAAAGGTTTTTCCTCTTCTGACCTGATGTCATTTTATACAGATATTTTAAGAAATGCTGTGTTTGAATTTTAAATAAAATATGGTCAACATTTAATATATTAAACACTATTGTGAACGGAGGAAAAAATGTTTTCATTTTTCCAAAGCCTGGATAGAAAACATCTGCATTATTGTGTCTACAGAAACACATACACACGAAAAAATTATCGAATACAAGGACCACACAATAATTGATACATTTGTTAAAAATGTAATATTGCATTTGTGACACTATGGAATTGATTTTACTCACTTTTTGAGATGAAACTGTATTTCAGTGGGGGGTAGTGGGGTAAGTAGGAGGGTTTGGGAGAATGGGGGGTTTGAGTGGGATGATCTGGTTGTGTTAATATACAATATATATACTCTTTATCAGTATGTATTAACGTAGTGTATTCAAGTAAAGTGTTGTGCATCTGCCTTTGAATATATTAAGAAATGATCACAAAATGTAGTCTATTCAATTAGAAAATGAAAATGTGGTGAAAAGTAAGGCAGAGGAAAACAACAGAATCCGTTTTTAAATTAAGCCATTTAGTCTGCACATATCTGTTGATACGTGTTAATAAAAGCTAACACGTAGTTACTATGTGTGTGTGTGTGAGTGTGTGTATTACAAATGCATTTAGTTGCCACATCACTGGGAGGGTCTCAACAAATGCTGCTCTCTACACAAATGAGCTCCCATTTCAGAGGAAGATATTGCAAAAGCACTGGACACACACACACACTGAAATGTCGCAAAAACTAACTGATCCTGATCAGTTTCCTTTTCCTGTGCTCAGTAAAAATGATCAACCACTAGCACAGATGGCGAGATAAATGGAAACAAATCGACACATAAAAAAACAAGCAAAAACAGCCAATGAAGCAAAAAAAAAAAGTAAGAAAAGAAAACATTTACAGGTCTGTAGGAGCAAAGAGGGAAGAGACCATTAGAGGACGTGAATGAAAGACATGTCACCTTCCTGACGAACATGGCAGCGATGCAGGGAGGGGAGGAGACTGTTTGTTTTTACTGTAACTACGATCCATGAATTATATCACAACTTCAGAATAACTGCAGGGAGGGACTTGCGGTCCAGCTGACTGCATCGCCCACTGTTGTGGTGTCAGAAAAGTAAGGAACCACACAACTGCATGAAAGCATAAACAACAACAGATAAGAGGGCAAACTAACAGATAACATCCTTTCCTGATGGACGTCTCATAGAGAAAGCATGTTTCTTTCTTTCAGTCTGAATGATGGATGGTTGGTGAGCATTTCTTGAGGGATTCAAGTTTGATTCAGTTTTTTTAAATAAAGTTTGGTTTAAAAAGTAAAATATCCTGCATATGATGCATAAGTCTTTTTCTGCAAGGATGATATATATTTTTTTAATATAAACAAAAGTGATTTTCCAAAGGGGATGATATGCAGCCTTAAGGAATGAAAGCCTCTATTTGCTGCCGGAGTTCCCCTTTGAACATCCTACAAGAAAGGGGTCAGTTTCAGCAGCACAGACTCCCCTGCCTGCTCATGTTTGGGTGTTTATTCTCACTTTCCCTGAAGTGTTGTCTCACTGTACCTATTTATGATAACCGCCCGCTCAGTGTGCACAGAAACAATTGTACTGTTACCAGAAGGGCTGAATCACGATCCCTCCTTCAGCCTGTTGCTTTTTATCAAGCCCTCCTTTTACTTCTCCTCTGGCTCTTTACAAGAAGAAGAAGAGTCATGGCCACCTGCCGATTGGTTGAGGCTGGGTGGTGTGGGCTGCAAGGCTGGTGGTCGAGAGCAAGGGAGGGCTGTCAAATGCTACAGAAACTCATGACTGAAAAGAGGAAATGGCAGATACATAACTTCCTCTATTGACACAGATCGAGTGGGGGCAAGACTCAACTGTAGTGCAGCACACTGGATTACGTCCACCATGTAGTCACCCCTGTAGCATTGCTGCCTCAATGTAGGGAAACAACCACCAAATATGGTAAAGAATACAGCTTTTGTCCAGAGTTCAAATTGCGTTGGTCATGGATTATGCATATTATTAAATACGCATAAAACTAATAAGCTGCAGCAGCCATCACACCATGAAATATATTCTTTCTCACATAGGATGACACATCAGTCTGGCTGCAGTTGTGTAATTTCTTCTTATTTTTTTCTGATGAACAAGACCCAAAAGGATTTGAGCGATTTTCTCAGAGTAAAGGATGATGTGTAGACAGTAGACAAACGACCGTGAGAAAAAAGGGTGAAACTCCTTCAAATATTGGGAGCAAAGAGGGAAACCTTTATTTCTTTCAACTTCCAGCCTCCCTCCCCTGTTTTCTTTCTGTATCACTCTCTCTCCCCACCTTCCTCCCACTCAGTCGCTTCATGTGAAACTGAAAGACCCATGTCTGAAATGGGGGAATTTATATGGGCTCACATGCCCTAATTATAACATTTCCTGGAACTGCGTGCATACATGTACATATGCATGCATGCATGCATGTGTGTGTTAGGAGTGTGTGGGTGTTTTGGTGTGTGTGTGTGTGTGTGTGTGTGTGTGTTTCGCCTGACCGACCACTTGATGTCACTTCCCCCAATCCACAAGTTCACGGACACATGGTAGTCACCAGTCATACTCCAGCAAAGCCATGATCACATGATTTGTCACACCGACTTGCCCCCCCCCCCCCCCCCACACACACACACACACCCACACACACAATTCACAAACAAATTCAAACTCAACTCGAATGAAAAATGAGATTCTCAGCTGCATCAATAACTACAGCACTATTAATTGTTTTTAATGTCCAAATTTCATTCAAAAAATGAACTGAACATTTCACCAGACTGCATAATTCATAGACTGTGTTCAGGTATTTTAATATACAGTTTAGCCGCACAGACATTTTTAGTTTCCTCTAGTAATCAACAAAGTTCACTTTCTTGGTCAAAAATGTTATTTAGAGCCGTTTGTGTGTGGTTTTGTACTAAGAGTAGCCTACAGTGTTTTCAGTATGTTGACAACAAGTTGAAGGAAGAAATGTGAAACATTTACATCGTCTGCTGTTGTCTACAGTGTGTGGTTCAGGTTTTAGACCTAAAACCAGGAAACAAATTTGTTTTTTGGGCCTGGGTTTCTTCAGCAAAACAGTCATACTGTCATACAATTTAAATTGCATTTACAGCCTGGGGGGAAAAGGCTGTGGGTGGAAAAATACTTCAGTATTATTCTTAATTAATTCATTTGTGAGGTGTCATTTTAAAATCTTTGTTTGCCTTAATAAAGTACATTATTAATGACAATTTTCAGAAACTTGCCTTTTCGGTTATGTAAAAAAAAACAACAAGAAAGAAAACTCTTTTAAAATTAAACAATAACCAGGCACCAAATTAGCACCGGACATCAGACAAATGCTAGTAAAATATGCAAGTGTCTGGTAGATTTGTTGCACTCACTAGCAAAAAAACTATGGTAATCCATTGAATGGCTAGAAGAATTTGAACATTAGCTAGTAATTTGGCCGATAGACAAAGGTGCAAAGTTAATTTTGCATCGTGAAAATAACCAGATTCCATACCATATATTCATATTTTGCATTTTTGCATTTCAATACCAGGTTTCTAAATTATCTAGAATAATGTTATTAGCCTGAAGCTGAAGAAGCTTTTTATGTTGCATCCTCTGCAGTTCAGCAATTATACAGTCGTCAATAAGCTTCCTTAAAAGCAGCATTGCTTAATGATGATTATCTCACGCAACACAACAAAACCTATAAATACCATAAACCCGATTTAAACACAAGAGTTTATTTTTGGAATCATTCCTGAACCATCTTTAAAAGCCGATTGCAGTTATAGAGTGTCTGCAGCCGACATGCCACAGAGGAGTTAACCTCCAGGTTGCCAATAAAATATTTAAGTGCTTGACCACTTTATTCAGCTCATATTTTTTTCCAAGGTTTTCAGTTAGCTCCTCCTCTTTGGCTGGAGCCCCGCCCATCCTTTATAACCATCATCACTCATGAGGATTGACCCTTGAGAACAATGTGTTTGTGATGTAACTGTGTCACAGCAGCAAAAAATGTGAGACAGGCAGAATAAAACTGATACAGATTAGGCCGTTCTGGATTATTCGTATCAGGGAAATTAGTCAAGCATAATTCCAAGTATCTCATTTGTATTCCTCAGAGACAGGGTGGGCTGAGCCTGATAAAACCAGAATAAATAACTTTAAAAGATATCAGTCCTTTGTCTCTTATTAAGGAATTTATGGCATTCGTTTCACTCGTGACAATGTGAATGTGGTGCATTCAAGCTGAAATATGTAATGTTTTTAATTTGATTAAACTGTTATTAAATTCAGAGCTATGGTGAGGTTTGTTGGGTCTGGTTAAAAACCCCACCAACATCTTACTTCATAATTTCAGTATTTTCACATTATCTGTCAATTTTACTTCATGCCAACGTGAGAGCTTCAAAAATGTGTCACTCATGAGTCATTTTCCTGACTTTTGTATGAATGAGCAGAAAGTTACTGTTTACTTTACTGTAGATTTTTTAAATTCATATCTGTGGCTGAAGGAGTTGTTCATAAATATAAATGTAAGAGTATGTGTGTGGCTTTAAGATGACGGTTTAATTAAATGATGAGCAGATAAGAAGAAATTCCTATCATCCTTCTACCTGTCACGCTGCATTTTTCCCAACCGCCACTCTGCTGTTTTGGCTTCACTCGGGCACTGAACATAACCTGGTCCCTGTTTCCCCCATGCAGTACTAAAGGTGTCAGTATGCTTTAAACAAAGTACCTGCTGGACTGATTCTGACTCCACCTACACCATTTTGAATGGGCTGCGTCTGAGAGTTTCTGCAAATTTCTGAACAGACAATCCGACAATATATTCAGTTTATGACCATAGAAACAAGAAAATATTCACATTGAGAACCTGGAATCAGATAATTTGGCTATTTTCTTTCTTAGAAAATGACTCCAAATGATTAATTGAATATCAAAATAGTTGGCAATTAATATAATAGTTGTCTAACTTATCGATGAATCCTTACAGCTCTACTTTTTTTTCATTTTTTCATGTGTCTTACTGAAGGCATCATGAAGGCTTTTGAGAAGAGTGTGAATTGTCTCATCTCATTTCTCTGTGACGTGCAGGCTTCTCGTCCAATCATTGAATGTTGCCACATTAGAAATGTTCAAAACACATTTTGTACAAACTTGTTTGTTTGAAGCATACTGAAGCCTTAATATCAAGATAATCTTTGTCCCATTGTACATCTATGGACTAAGATCTTTTGAGAAAAAAAGTCCCTGATGTTTCCACTTATCCAAATGATTGACAGGATAAATAAAAATAAAAGAGAAGGACTGACACTGAGATTAATATTGTAATGTAACGCTGTGTATGGTTCCTACCTCCAGTCCATAAACCCAGGAGAAGATGGGTGCCTGCTTTCTTTCTC
Source organism: Scomber scombrus (assembly GCF_963691925.1). NCBI lineage: Eukaryota > Metazoa > Chordata > Actinopteri > Scombriformes > Scombridae > Scomber > Scomber scombrus. The sequence goes on along the minus strand of NC_084976.1, from coordinate 18,648,002 downwards.
AGAGGTCAGAGGTCAGCAGAGGTCAAACACCTGAGGTAAAAAGGCGAGGAAGTAAAAAAAAAAAAAAAAACTGATTTAATTCAAGTATTATTCATCTCCTGTGAGTTAGTCAGCTACCAAATATGTGAACAAAGGTTGGGGATGTGATGAACTTACATCAAGACACGACAAAGTGCTAAATAACTAAAACATGTCTCCTTTTCTTCTGTGAAATAGGTTATAGAGTTAGCCAGCGTGAATGTGGATAAACACACACACACACACACACACGCACACACACCCAGCCACACACCCACAAGCAATCACATGATGTATCAGATGTAATTTGGGGTGGAGTGGGGGGGTTCTTGTAATAGAACAGACAAAAAAAATTACACCGATAGAAACCAACCGCTTCCTACTTTGACTTCTTCAGAAAAGAAGTTCTTCAATAGTCAGTAGGGTTGGGAAAGCCCACACACGCACACGCAGACACACACCTCTTTAAACTGAAAATGATGTACAACACACTGTACAGAAGTGGCAGTGTGTACGCAATTCTCTGACTGTCACAGCTCAATAAGAAACACACGAAAACTGTATGCGTGTGTGAGTGTGTTCAACTACAGATTTAGACTAAAGCATCCAATAATGGAGTGTCAGAGGGAAACAGAGACACCAGCTACATGAAGCAGGCCGGTAGAGAGAGCAGGGCAGGATGGAGGTCATGTCAGGACAGCAGGAAACAGGGATGAAGCACAGATGTCTAATTATGTTGCAGACAAAAGTCCAACAGAGCTGGCATGAAGAATTTATTTCAAAACCCTGATGGCTCTTCCATGTGTGGGGAATTTTGAACTATCCCTGTGCGAGAGAGCATCTGAAAGTGCTCGCTCACATGATGGCGGATGTAACCCTGGCACTCACACAGACACACAAGAGAGGGAACAAAACAGAAAGACAACAGAGACTCAGGCTTTCTCTTCTCCAAACTTTTCTCTCCTTCAGTCACAAGCTTTGCCCACACACAGACGCTGTAAACGACGTGTCAGCCTCCAACTTGAGCCAGAGAAAACAAAACAAAAAAACGCCTTCGACACAACACCTGAGGCTGTAGAGGGAGAATAAGGCATTAACTACCTGCATGGACGCCTAAAGATTTAACCAAACAAGCTGTGCCCAACACAGGGAAACCAAACCCAAGCCAGTTGAGCTTGTTAGGCCGGTCTCTCAGAGGGGCGAGTCAGCAACACATCTACCTCTGTAATGACACACACACACACACACACACACACACACACACACACACACACACACACACACACACACACACACACACACACACACACACACACACACACACACACACACACACACAAGCCCACTGGCATGAAAGCCCTCCCCACCCATGAGACAGGCAGTACTCTTAACCTAACATTACAGCCTGAGCACATCCTATTGTAATACAGGTTAGTGGCAGGATTAAAATAAAACACTGGGTGCGCCATGGGGAGGATGAGTATGATGATAATGATGATGATGATGATTAACAGACCACTGAAGGGAGACCATTAAGGTGCAAGAGGCTAAATAGATCCAGTGCACAGCGTGCCCGTGAGCAGCAGAGAGGCAGGTGATGTGCGTGAGAGCAGGTTAGGTTTTGGATGTCAGCCGGTGTTCTCAGCTATAATTAGCAGCCGAGTCTCCAGAAATGTACCCGCCGACCCCGCTCTCCCTCTCCCTCTCCCTCTCTCTCTCTCTCTCTCTCTCTCTGTCTTTCTCTTCTCACCTGGCCGCCGTGCACAGATGCACATATCAAACAGCACCTGCGGCACCTGCTCCAAAACAGACACACACACATATATACGCACGCAATCACGCAACCTACAGTTCATTTAAGTGCGTTTAAAAGACGAGCCCAAGCGCGCTCTGGATTGTATTGTAAGGGGAATAAATGTCGACGGGAGTTACCGAATAGCCTACTCGTGACGTGGATACCTAGTCCTCCCGTGACCCCGATCAGAACCGGGAAGGAGGGAGGAGGGAGAGTTTAAGGCGAGCCGGCGCTGTCATGTCACACAGATATGTCACATAAATAACAACTGACGTACAGGTGTGCTACAGTTTTCTGTCAAATCGACAGCAGACAGGTAGTGCAGTTACCTGGGTGCCGGTGTGTCACCTGTCCTGACTCGTCGCCTCCCACCTGACCGGCCTCCACACTTCCTGGATTATTCCGTCCCACCCTGTCTACTTCTTCTACTTCTGTTTTTTTTATCCTCTTTCACTCCGCCGGGGGTCAGCTGCTCCTGTCGTGCTCAACTCGACACCCGGTGAGGTTTTATTCTTCGACAATCGTGCGTCGGCGTTTCTCCTCGTTGGTCCCACACTGCTGTCGCCTCCTCTCTCTCTGCAGACCGCCGGCTCTCTGGGCTGCTCTGACCCCCCTGTCTGCTTCTGCTGGCCCACTCCAACTCCCAGCTCCTCCTTTCTGAGAACCAGGAAGCGGCTTGCCCTACTTACACCCAGCCGCGGATTGGCTCTGGCAAGGCTGGAGAGGAGACCGCCGGGGTGGGCAGGGCACAGTGGAGGGAGGGAGGGAGGGAGAGCACGGAGGGGGTCCGGCTTCAGTGCGATAGGCTATTAGTGGTGCCTGTCCTGGTGGCGGGAGGGAGGAGAGAGGTGGGCAGGTTTGGAGACCCCCCCGCCCCTCTCGCCCTGCTCCTCCTCCTCCTCCTCCTCCTCTTACCTGTGCGTTTGGGCATCACCGCGCATAGATGGGTAGAGCGCAGCGGGCAGCGAAAGCGGATTGAAGGATATCTGCCGATTGCTTACCTGTCAGATACAAATGCATTTTCAATCGAAATAGATTTAGTGCCCCCCCCCCCCCCCCCTCCCTCTCTCCCTCCTCTTCCTCCTCCTCCTCATGACCCAGCAAAATTCCTCCAGAATCCATCTGGAGGTGACCACGGATAGAGAGATGGACGTCAGCCAGTGCAGGCACCCTAACCAACAACAGCCTGTGGCCTAAGGCTGACTGATATTTCAAGTTAAACGGAACCTATTGTGATAAATGAAACTCTTTCAGAGGATGTGTCACATCCAGTGAAACGGCAGTAAAGGGCAACAGCCACGGGGACTTTTTTAAAACGACTTTTAGTGAAAAAGAGAAAATATAAAGGGAATATTGAAGTGCAAAACGCACGCAATTTATGATCATTTTTTTTCCCAGAGATTTTGTTTGACATAAGCAGACACTAAACAGAAGCCTCATTTCCCTGCAAAAAAACAAAAAACACACTTTCAGCACTCAGGCATGTGCATCCTGTTTGAAGTGGTTATGGGTATGGGAATCACCTCGCTCTTTCAAAGATTGAATATCGTCTCGCTCCAGAACTGTGTGCTGGTGGGTTTTGAAGTAAGGGGGCAGGAAGTCTATATATAGATCATTTTGCGGTGAGCTCAGCCAGCCCACCTTTTACCGCCCCCCTAACCTTAAATCTCTGCTTGTTCTGCGGTTGTGCTACCAGACAGTAGTTGAAATACATGTGCAACATATGTTCCACAACTGTAAATGCAATTTCTTTCCCAGCATGTTTTGAAGCATGAGAGGAAAGATTTAAGACAAACCCTTGTGTTACTTTGTTAGTTTCAGAGGTGGATTCACAAGTTTATACATAATTACTATACTGTAATGCAACATGGTAGTATATTGAGGAATAAAGTACTCACACTTGTGAGTTGTTGTCCCCTGAAACTCCCTGCCAGTCCAGGGTTGTTTCCAGCAGAGTAAAGACTTCCCTCTAAGTCTATTTCAGAGCCAGAATGACAGGCTGCAATTACAGTCCTGTTTATCCCCCTACCTCTGGTAATCCAGGCTGGTCTGCCATTATTAACCTTTTCCAGAGTCTCCTTGCTCCACATTGGCCTCTGTACTCTTTACATTTAAATTTTCTCATCATAAATGAAAGATTAATCCACTTATATATGCAAAACAGACATACTTCAGCAATAATAATGGTGCAATTATGTAAGATGCATATTCTTCTTCTTACTGTGTAGATCTGATTGTTAAAGTGTTATCTCCATCTAGTGGTCACTACAGAGCAGGTCAGGACGAGGCCTCCACTGCTAAACTTGTAATTCTGCAATTTGAAAATACACAAACCTGAGTAAAAATTGAGCATGTTAATCATGTGCTCATCTTTCACAGCTTTTAGCCACAAAACTCTCCCCTCAGTTATGATCACAACTGCCAAGCATGAAAAAAACAAAAAAAACATGTGGCAATCATCCTCTTAATGACACATTTATGCTGCTTTGTGAGGCTCACCCAGGCTGTTCAAACTGTGTGCAAATAATAACAAGTGAAAACCCAATAAGTTAATGTCTCTTAACTCCTAGCGGTGAAGATAATTATCTTTCTCTGCCTACGTGGGCTGGAGGGCTGTTGAAACCCCTTGGACATTAATGAGAGAGAAGAGGGAAAATAAATGTATGTCAGAGAGAAAGGTAGAAAAAAGTAGAACATTGGAGGAAGGGAAGGTGAATCAGGTGTGTAAATGAGGCTTTAATCCATCCTCATGAAGGCAGATATTACTTTGCTTCCAGTCAAGAGTGGGAGAGATTTAAGTGCCCACATTCACAAGCTTAACCTTGGAGATGAGTGTGCCTGTCCTGTGCTGAGAGGTTCAGGATTAATGCTGGGGATCCAGGAGCAGCAGTAAGCAGAAGTCAGGACTGGGAGTCTGAGGAAAGACAGTTCGTAACCACTCGAAACACAGCAGGCAGCACAAGAAGTTATTTTCCAGCACATCAGTGTTGTAGCTGAGTCACCGAACCTTGAGTCCCAAATCCTCAGAGATCATGTATGAGTCCAAATCCAAGTCACCAAGGTGACTTCCAAGTCGAGTCAACTGGTACTCAGTAGTCTGATAATCCATCCAGGTAATCCATGTTAAGTAAAATGAAAATGTGCAAATTAAAGGGTCAATCCACTGAAATTACCAAAAAAATTTGATCAAAATTTTAATCTTTTTTAATTTTTATGTTGTCCTTTCCTGTCGTAACTCACAACACCTTAGGTTAATCTGGCGACCCCTTGTGGGGATCCTGAACCCCAGGTTGAGAACCACTGTCCTAGAACATAATGTGAGGATTATCAAAATGCTAATTCATTTTCTAATCCACAAATCAATTAACTAATTAAGCATCGGCTCTGGGGTTTCAACTTTTTTTTAATTCTGAGGATTTTGACAGCCTGCAGGGAGTTTGCAATGTATTATTAAAAACCCAGGTGTTTATAGGATTATTCCAGTGTTTTACATTCATTATGATTAAGGTCAACAAGATAAGGCTAATGAATGAAGGCCTCTGTAGAGTGGAGAAGGTTTTGAAACAGCTTTTGCACTTTCATGTTGGAAAATAAAATGTAATAAAATATAACGGAACAGTTAACTATATAAATAAAATATGACAGAGTGAAATATTTACAATAATTAAGACACTTTGATTTGCGTTTCTGTCTAAATATTCTGAGGCTGGTTGGGATTGCCTTGTAGGAACTCATGACGTAAGTATGTCTAAAATCCTGGCTTTGGTTCTGTTTACACCATTGGAAAATTATATTTAGAAATAATAATTATATATAATCTAATAATTATAATAAATAATAATAATTTTTTATTTTCAAGTTCTTAAGAAAACTGTTGACAGTGTTTTCTGTGGGTACCACGAAAAGTAAGTGAGAGTTTTTATTTTCTACTATGTATTTATATTTTATTTATAATTTTATTTGACAAGTTTTAACATTTGGGCAAACCAACCATTTAGTTGATTTAACATTAATTTGTTTCGTGGTTGTAATGGTTTTGATGATGAGTTCTGGATTTAATTCTTAAATCTCTAAAAACAAAACAAAAGAGGAAACAAAAAAACACAGAAAACATATTTGCAGCCTCTTACATTAAACAGCGTCAAGCTGAAGAAACAAAAAAAAGTAAATTCAGGTGTTTCAAGTCCATGTCCAGCTTATTGACATTCAAGTTTGAGAGGAATTACAAATCAATATTTGCTACATTTTGAATACTGCTACTTTCATATCTCCTGTCACTACAGTGTTTACTGCTACATCATTTTAAATACACACATGCACACAGGACAGAAACTTATATGCAAGCACATGCCTCAACACTCAGCAAGATGATATCTAAACCCGCTTTATTCTTCCATCCAGATATACACTATCATCATCTTCATCATCATGATTGTTGAGCATCATCATCATCATCATCATCATCATCAAATCATGACCACAATCATTGTTGTAATTTTTAATGCCACACTCAAAATCATCATTTTGACATTATTAGCCTTTTTTTCTTTTCAAAAGCTAAAGCTGTGATAAATAAAAAATAAAACATTTGGTCCTTAAATATATAGTCTAGGCAACATGGTATCAGGGGTTAAGACAGAAATATTACAGCCTTGTTGCTACCCACACAAAACATCAAACATCACTGGAAATGGTGTCGTAGTGGCGACAGAAGGAGGACACTGCTAACTGAACATGAGGCTGATAGAAGCAGAGAGCAAAGTGCCGGGGAAACCGAGAGAGAGGAACAGAGTGTCTGAGCGTCAGAGAAACTGTTAGCGACCAGAGCCGTGAAATCAGATGAAAGGCGGCAAGACAGACAGGGATGAAATACAAAGAAGCAGAGGAGTGAGGAAGCACACAACAGACCCACAGAGAGGCACGTATTTACATGGAGCCGGGAGGAACAAAACCAGGTTAGCCACAGAGCACAGCAGAGCAGTATTTTGTGTCACACTCACACACATACACACATAAAGAAAAAAAAACAATACAATTTACAGAAGTTGTCAGAGTGAACATGTAAGTTTAAAAGTTTGTATTTGTTCAAAAACTAAACACCACACACCTGGGACAACAAAACTACCAGTGGACGGCTGCTAATTATTCAAATTCATATGACTTTACAATGATTTTTAAACTCTAAATCCTTATAATTATTATTATTCTGATGAGAAAATATTACACTTTGGTGAAGAATGGGAGACAAGAGGGTGTTGGAGCTGGAAACCAGAGTGTGTCTGCTCTATTGCCTGCATTTGAAACTGACACCAAAATAGGCTTTCTTCCCAAAAGCAGAATGTTTATTATTTTCTCACATTTATCATTATTATTATTATTATTGTTATGATTAGGAATATTGTTATTATCATCTTCTCTGTCATTTACTGTTACATGATGAGAAAATGTTTCACATGTATTGCTGTTTTCATTGTCAAGAAAAAGCTATTGCTCTCTGTATTCTGAGCCATATTTCCACTTCAGCTCCCCTGCTTGCTCCAACAATCACTAACACAGATATGTATGTATATATTTGGATTGTTTGTTTTTTTTTTTAGCTTGAACCAGCCAGTCAACTGATCCAAAGAGTCTTTCTCATCGATCAATGACGTGATTGAGAGTCACATTAACACCTGATGTTCTAAGACAATCACATCCTAGAGTGAATGCAAACAACATGTACATGTCATCATGAGATTGGATGTCTGGTGCCAACTCTGATACAACTCTGTATATCCATGGCTCTGCTAATCAGCACCAGCCACAACACAAGTCCAACATCCTATGACATTTTCTTCTTTTTTTACATGTTGGCAGGCAGTTTGTGTCTTAGTCCCTCTGAGTCTCTTCTGGCTAGTGGCAGCTGGGGGTCCTTTTTCCCCCCTTTAGGGGATGTGGTGTTGGCAGGGGTGGCTGCATGTGCTGACTGGGTGGGTGAAGCGGTGGATGCCTGAGAGGTCTTGGCAGGGGTAGAGGGTGCGTAGGGGTTTGAAGAGTGGGCAGGGGCAGCTGTGGCGGTTGGCATTTGTTTTGGGGGTTGAGCAGATGCAGGAGAGACACTGGGAGAGATGGTGGTCGTAGTGGTGGAGGTATGAGAAGAGGGGTTAGTGGAGCTGGGGGTTGGGCACAGAGTTGTTGAGGCTAAAGTTGTTGCTGGAGTTGGTTTGGTGGAACGAACCGAGCCTGAAGAGGGGCTTGGAGTAAGGACAGGAGGGGTTTGCTTTACAGGATGAACTGAAAAAGTTACTTTGGTGGGAATGCTAGTGCTAGCGGGTACTGGGGAGAGAGCTGAAGGTTGGGTTGGGGTTAGAGGCAAGGCCTGTTTTGGGATCTGGCTCGGGGTGGGAACCCTGGCTGAGCTAAAGACAGAGGGCTGCAAACACGGGGTTGGACTCTGGGATTTACTCAGCGAGGGGACAGATGTAATAGGGATGGGAGGAGGGGAAGGTGTAGGGGTCAGAGTCTGGATAGGAGTTGGGGTTTGGGAGATAACAGGTGAGAGGATTTGCGTTGGAGTTTGGGAAGGGGTCGAAGTGCGGGTGCGTGTGGCCTGAGCCAGAGTCGGAGAGGGGATTGGGGTTTGGGCAGGACTGGGGCCAGACAATGGAGAAGCAGAAGGATGTGTGTTGGACGCCTTCGCTCTGGGGCTCTGGGGACGTGGCGTTGAAGAGGTGACCAAGGAAGAAGGGGGAGAGGAGGAGGTAAGAGATGACCTGGGCGTGAATGTTTGAGGTAGAGGAACAGGGGTGGAAACAGATGATGGAGGAGGTGTGGAGCAAGGAGAGGGAGAAGAAGAGCGGGGAGAAGGTGCAGTGATTGGTTTGGGACGGGGAGTCGAACAGAGTGACAGCGGGGTTGTTCCTGCTGAAGGAGGGGTGGAGCAGGGAGGAGGCGAGGAGGAGCGAGAGGGGGTCATTGGAATTGGTTTTGGGCAAGGTGTCTGGGTGAATATGGGAGTAGGAGACGAGGGAGTGGGTGAAGGTGAAGGAGTGGCAGAGGAAAGTGGGGTCTGCTTCAGAGAGGAGGAAGAAACTGCAGAAGGCATGTGTGCAGCTGTGGGTGTGGGTATAGAGGAAGTGTGAGGGGCAGACTGTGTGTACGTAGCTGTATTTGCAGAGATTGCTTGTGCTATAGTGGGCTGAATAGGAACTGCAGCCTGTGCTTGTGTTTGTGTATTAAATGGTATATTTGTTAGCAGCTGTGCTGGAGCATTAGAGATCAGCATACCCGCACTGCTTCCTCTGGCTAACTGCCCTGCCAGGAAAGGAGCCGGCAGCAAATTACCACCAGAGGCCTTCCTGTGGAGGGGCGGATGAGGCTGCACGCCCATCCAGGAGCGGTGAGGCAGAGTGGGCTGTGAGGCGGACAGCAGCCTCGCCTCCTGGGTGAGTCTGCCTAGTGCTGGCAGACCCTGAGAGCTGTTTCCTCCATGACGTAACAGAGCTACTTTTGCTCCCTGCTGGCTTGTCACAGAAGTGCTGCCATCTGAGGGGGCAGCAGCAGCAGGGGGGTTGGTGGTAGGTACCTTGTGGAGGGGTGGAGTTGTTGGCCCTCCACCTGTTGGGGTTCCAAAAGATCCACTAGTCACTGAGGGATGATCAGCCTGGAGACGGAGGCTATAATGAACAGTTCTTCCTTGTTGGGCAGAAGTTGGAACAGAAGAGGCTGCAGTGGGTGGAGTTTTGGCAATTGGTGGTGAAGTGACTCCACCAGGTGGGCACATGGCCGTGGGGGAGGCAGGAAATCCTCCTCTTGGGGACAAGCCACCCATTCCTCCCATTGTCATCATCCCAATGAGGGAGCTCATAGAGGGGCGAAGGGACTGTAACACAGGGGCACGAGGAGATGACAGAGGGAAAGAGACGGAGGGGGAAGGAGAGACAAGAGGAGAGGGCAGGAAAAAAGCACCTCCAAGTGCATGCTGCTGCAACTGCTGAAGCTGCTGCTGTTGTTGCTGCTGCTGGTGCATGAGGGCGATGGCTACATTACTGGTGGCAGCTGCAGTCTGCAGGGGGGCATGAACCAGCGGTGCCCAGATGACAGGGCGCGGCCTAGGAGACACTGTGCCGCTTCCTCCCATGACTCCGCTTCTTCCTGCTGCAGCAGCCGCAATGGCATCCTGCATGGCCGGCATGCTGTCATGTTTGACAATCTGCTGCACCAGCATGCTGTCACAGGAGCCCAGGCTGCCTGCTGCCAGACTTCCTCCCGCCCCTGGACCTCCACCACGACCTCCACCACGACCCATACTGCCACCCAGTGAACCGGCCTGGGATGACTTCCGAAGGAGCATGGAGTTCTTCCTGCCTGCAGAGGAGAAAGAGAAGGGAAAATATGACAAAAAATCCATGAGGACTTTCTGAGATATTAAGGGTAGAAACAAGTTCCAGATATAGGAGTGAAAGAGTGAAGCTAAAGACTGTTGAAGCTAAAGCTGTTTGTTGAAGCTAAAGATGACCGCTGAATACATAGCAGACAAATGGGGCATTAGCCTCAAGCTTTTTCTTTGCTGAGAAAATTGCTCATCTTTTATTATTCCAGCTTTTATTTCTCTGTTTTCAAAGCTGAGCCCTGACCATACAGCTGACAAAATGCCTTACAAAACGCCATAGAAAATTAGCAGAATTATATAATTGCAAATATTTGGTAAGGTGATTGTAAAATTAAAAAGCTAAATGGACAATTAAGTCACTGCCCAAATAAAAAGCTGAGAGAAATGTCTTTGCAAATCAGAAATCAACACATTACCAATACGGTCCAATCGGTCAACAGCAACAGTTTCGAAGGCACGCCGCATCATCGGATGTTCCTCCAACACCTCATTAAAACTGTCCACACTCAGAGAGTACAGGCGACAATATGTATCTGCACGGACGCTGGCTGTCCTCCGTCCACGAGTCAACAAGCAGATCTCTGAATACAGGAGGGGAGACAATGAAAAGAGAAAAAAACAGATTTGGCAAATAATAGTAAGAAAGGCTGTGAGATAAATGAACCCTACGGTATATCTAAACTACCATCAACTTTCATCTTCCACCTCCTTGCTAAGTATCCTCTTCCCCAGACAATTCTGGACAACTTTAACTTCATAAACCACTCTAGATATTCTCACCTCCAAAGTAAGACCCATCACTCAGTTTGGTTTCCTTGTTGCCACGGGTCAGCACACTAACTCGTCCATGTTGGATGAAGTACATCTTCCGTCCAACTGTGCCCTCACGGATGATAAAGTCTGAAGGCTGAAACACTTCAAAGCGAAGCTTGGTCAGCACAGCGGTCACAAAGTTGGGATCAGCGTTGGCGAACAGTGGCATGTTAGCCACCAGGCTACGGCAATTAAAGCTGACAATCTCCTAGATGCCATAAAGCCATAAAGAGAGGAGGGAAGAGATTTGCTGCAGGGGATGAACGCATCATTTGTGGTTTGCATGTGTAAATGTGTGTGTGCTTTTGATTTCTTTACCTCTTTAAGTGGCTCACTGAGTTCTCCCAGTATGTTCTCCTCATCAAACATTTTACCCTGGAAGCGGTGTTCATAGTACTCATGGATCTTTTGCCGGAAATCTGCAGGAAGCTTGTGGAATGACATGTACTGCTCCACCTGCTTGTACTGCAATAACACACAAGCACACATGTGCACAGGTGAGGGATGTGCAAAAACACACAGCACACTTTAAAAGGAAAAGATCATAAATGTTTTAGCTTTGGTCTAAAAGTGTGTTGAAACATTTAGTAAATTAATTGACTGACAACAAAAATGTTTTCAAAGCTATTTTGATAATGATAATACAATCAAGCAAAAACATCACAGTTATGTTTTGAAAGTGCTTAATCCATCTGACAGTTGAAAATCCAAAGATATCCAATTTGTGATCACATAAGAGACAGAAAAGCAGCCCATCCTCTGACTCAATGGATTGAGGGAATATTTGGCATTTTCTAGGAAAGACATTTTTTACATTATGAAAATAGTTGGCAATTTACTGTGTCAATTAATCAACTATTTCAGCTCTTTATCTTTGCATTTTTGACTGTTGGCTGTACAAAGCAAGCAATTCAAAGATGTGAAAAAACATTTCTAACTATTTATGACATGTCATTGACTCAAAACTGATCAGTTAATTGAAGAAATAATCCACAGATTAAATTAATAATGAAAATAATCATTGGGTGCAGCCTCTGTCAGAAATTAACTGAATGAGTCAAGTTAAATTGTTAAAATATAAAGAGTACAGAGAGAGAAATGAATAGATGGAGAGTCATGTTTCACTTTTTCCTGGTACTGCCGTCGCGAGGAATCCAGTGACTGGATGAGAGCGGTGGCATGGCCGATGAACATGGCATAGCAGGTGGCGCCGACGATCATGCTGAGCATGGTGAGCCACACATCAGTCATCCCTTCTGGGGCCTGGGCACCATACCCGATACACAACATGTGGCTCATGGCTTTGAAGAGAGCATAGGAGTACTGCACTCCCCATGTGTCATTCTGTGAGTGGGAGGGACAGACAGAAGAGGAGAACAAGAGTGATAGGGGAGTAAAAGAAGTTTCAAGTGTTAATTAACAAGGCTCCTAAATTCTTTCTATGAAGGCAGCAAAATCAATTTGTATAGTATAACCACACAGACAATAAAAGGGAAGCCATCATACATTATTAAATAAATAAGACCAACTTCTATTTGCTTGTGTGCACCCTTCTGTTTTAGGTTGTGTGTGAGACCAATTACTAAGATGTTAATGGTCCAACAGATTAGGGGACTTTCTCAAGGGAAAATCCCAGCATCAACCTGCTTAGCAACAGTCACCCAGGCAACAACTGAGACATGAGTCAGCTATTCATACAGCTGTGCTGTCTGTATGCCTACATGCACGTGACAAAATCTCCAGCAGATCCCTAGGCCTTCGACTGATTGCATGCGTTCACACGTCCACCTGATCTCTGGTGAGGTTTTAATTGGACAATCTTTTTTTTTTTTGGTGATGATGACAGTCAATTTTATTCCAACTGGACATGTCGCTGCATGAGCCAATTAACGCAGATAAAGAACAAACAATGTTAAATCTGATAAACATCCTCACTTTGCACACACACAGATAACACCAAACCAGGCCTTTCAGAATCTGAAATAAATATTGTGCACCCTGTTCAAACATGCTGAGATATCTCTTTGTGTGTTTTAATTTAATTCAAACTGAACATTGTATCTTTTTTAGTTCATCACACAATAAGCTCATTCACAGAAGGATGTTAAGAATAATACAGACAAACACATGAACATACATGCATATATACAAACTGCAAGTAAGAGACTCACCACCATCAGGTTCTTAGAAACCCAACAGTCAGGAGGGAAGTCCTGTAGCATGGGGACAAGGAACTGGAGACAGCCATCCCAGTGGCACAGCAGCAGCATCATACCAATAAGATTCACAATCCTCACCATGGCACTGGCAAGGTCATAGGTCATGTGGAAGATCTGAGGAGGAACAGAGGGAGGGGTAAGAAAAAGATGGGTGGAGAGGGCAGGTGAGGTGTTTTAGGTTTTACTTGAAAAATCACAGGTGAAACTAAAGGATATCGTTTCAATGTTGTTCAATATCCATTTTGGAAAGTAAAAAAATCCAAATATGGTGGTGATTCTATCCTAAAAAATACTATTTCATAAGAAAATAGCTTGTGATGAGTCATACCTTAAATATTTATGGGTTTTGAGCTACTTCTTTCACATAAACATCTCTTTCCTTTTGACTCTGCTGTCTGTTTCTCCATCTCTGTTTCTCACCTCCTCCCACTGGTGGATGTAGCGGATAAGCCTGGAAAGGCGGAGCAGCCGCAGCAGGCTCAGGATTTTAGTGAAGCGGAAGATACGCAGCGCCCTGGCTGTCCTGTAGACCTCAGAGTCCAGACTGTCCACCATCAGGAAGATGTAGTCCACCGGGATGGATGACACAAAGTCCACAAGGAACCAGCTCTTTAGGTAGTTCTGGCGGATCGCCCTGAGTGAGAGAAAGATGGAGGACCAGTGACATTCCTCATTTGGCAAACCAGCTTTATGGATTTGATTCCAACATTTGCTTGGCATAAAACACCTCTAATTAATATTCAGCAGGAACGGAGCTGGAACGTGTACAAAGCTCTGCCACTGGCTGCATGTCACCTTTCAAATCTCACACATGAATTTGTTTGAATACAAACCCAGCAGATGGCCAGAAGAGCACATTTAAATTGAGAAAACAGAGCTGCTGTGTGTGTTGATATTCTCAACCGTACACACACACATAAACAATCCTGACACCTTTCACACGTTTCTACTGACCTGGGGTCGAGCAGTATCTCAGTGTTGTCTTCCTTAATGATGCCGGTCCGGAAGTTGAGAACCAAGTCGACCATGAAAAGAGTGTCTGAGACCACATTGAAGATGATCCACGAAGGAGTGTTCTCCTCTCTAAAGAACGTGATGCCCACTGGCAGGATGATTAAGTTCCCCATCATCAGCATTAACATCAGCAGGTCCCAGTAGAACCTAGACGGAGAGAGACTTATTCAGCTGTGTTCGACTGCATCTCTGTTAGCGTAAATATGTCTGTAGGGCTGTACTGAAAGACTGTTTATTTATTTTCCTCCATTTCTTATGTTCTTAAATATACATATTTGCTAATAGGCTTTTTTCACAAAAGACACTTTAGGAAAACCACAGGTGTAAATAATAAAGTTAATAATGCTTTTTTCACAGCAGACATATTGACACTTCACTACAGGAAAAACATAGGTGATACTAATAACATTTTACACTGGCTTCACACCATTAAGCATCCCAATAGACCGTTCCAGTAAACCAGTAAGTCCATTTATTGATTACACTTGTGTTTTACATTCAGTGACTTGTCAAATGTCAATAACTGGTTTACTGGATTGACTTCCCGGGACACTTAATGGTATGAGGACCTTGGTAATGTATGTAGTATCACTTGACTTGGAAAAGTGACAAAATGAATCAGAGAGTATGCACGCAAAGTACCGCAGATATTTGAGTGCAGCGTTGATGCACACTATTCTCCCACAATGCAATGCATGAAGGAAATAGAGGAGCTGAATAGAATGACATGCATCATTGTCGGTGTTGAAACAGCTCCAGAAAAATCTTGGAAAACAAGAGTAAACAAAGTATTAAATTCTAGGGAAAATAGCCATATATTTATTTGTGAAGTTTAAGTGATAATCCAAAGT